>NC_023757.2:44604220-44907473 GCF_000499845.2 Phaseolus vulgaris | reverse complement strand
AAGTATTGATATGGTAAATGACAACAACAATGTAATTGGAATAGGATGAGAAACAACACTGCATAGTTATTTTATTCATTCCATTGGCCGTAGCAGCAGTGTTGTGTGGCGGTGGCAACCATGGCTGACTCCTCCCAAGACCTCGACCAACTCCTCGATAGTACGTTCTTCCTCACTCACTCTCAAACTCTGATTTTAAATTATTTAGCTATTTTTTCTCTCTTTCTGAGACTCTTTCATTCGATTATTTCAGGTGCTTTGGATGATTTTCAGTCCTTCAACCTTAATCCTTCTCCTCCAAGGTTATCGTTTCCCATCTTTGTTCCACTCTGCAATTCTTTTAACTTATTTTATTATTTTAGTTTACTGAATCTTTGTGTGTTTGTGTTAATTGAATTGTGTGTTGGAAGTGGGGGAGCAATTGCGAGCAAAAACGAGAGTCCTTCGTTGCCGTCGGGGGTTCAGGGATTGGGCATGGGTTTACCAGATTTGAGAACGAAGAAAAAGGGGAAGCAGAAGGCTTCGAAGGACATCCACGTGGCGGAGGCGCTGAACAAGCTGAGGGAGCAGACCAAAGAGGCTGTGAAGGGCCTGGAGTCTATGACCCCTCCTGCTGCTGATGATTTGGGGAAGGATGCGTTGATGGAAGATTGGGTCAAACAGTTTGAGCAGCTTGCTGGCTCTCAGGTATTCTTTCTTTCCTTTTTTTTCCCTTTAAACCAATCTGTACTTGATGTTAGTTATTCAGTAATTTCTCTTGTCAAAGCGCTTTAAGTTTGTTGTGTTATCTAGTTGTGAGGTGAAAATCGGTAATGGATTTTAGGGGCAGTTGTTTGTATTTGTTTTTTGCATCTTCATGTAGTCTAACAGTTTGGATATGTGAGAGGGACGCTATGGTGATATAGGGTTTTAAATTGCTGTGTTGTGGCTGTGGAAACTCCAAAAACCTTGATGTTGCAGCCAAACTAGTGGCTGCAGACCGGTTTTTTAAACCTATCCGTACCCCATTGAGATGGAATTTGAAGTTTGTTGGTCTCGTGCTTTGAGTGCAAGGAACCTAGGTCTTTGGTTTGATCCATGTGTATGGAAAAACCCCAACCTTCTGTTCCAGGAGGGTGAGGATTCTCTTGAAAACTGAAGAAAGATTAAGTTTGGCAACTGTGTCATTTTTTTCTCTCTGTAATTAATTTGTCTGCTGCTGCTGCTTGGACGATAATGAGCTGTGGACTGGTTGTTGTGATGTGTGCTGTGTGTGATATTCCTCTCATCTCTATTTTAAATGGTCTCATCTCTCACAATTAGATACTCTTCTCACCTGATATGCACACACACACAAAATATAATATAATATAATTTATAAAAGAGACAGATTTGGGCCAAAGGACAAAGAGTTGTTTGCCCTTACCTGGGTTTTGTGTATTGGAAGAATCAATAGTTGTGTATCAGAGGAGAATCACTAAGGTATGGAGGTTTTATTTTATTTTTTGAAAATGTGTTTTTTTACTGTATATATACATATCGGTGCATCATAGAGCTTTGTCAAAGATGAACACATATTAAAGTGGTCCACCAGAGGACGTCCTGATAAATTGATGTCAAAATTTATAATCTTTTGAGTCCAAAAGATTCTGACTAACCTAAGACTGCATTAGCAACCTTCGTAACAAACATTCTTGGACATCTCAAGGTTATGGTAGAGTCAACTGATACATAAGAGATAAAAAGAAGGAAAGAATAGAGTAATTCACACAGTATGGTTATATTATTCAATGTGACCAAGAATTGGTGAAGTTTGAGGGTCACCTTCCCTCCATAACTGAGTCAATTTACTTTAGAACTAACTTCCCTTTCACTCTTATTTGTAGTCAATTCTATTTACATCTGATTTACCCCCATTTCCCTTTACATACATGTTCTTTGCTACTGGTTGTCTATCAGATTACTATGTTTGGTATTTTCTGAGTTTGAATGTCATGAAATTTTGAGTTCAGTTCATCCTAGCCTAGATTTTGGCACTTATTTTGTGCGTGTCAAGTTTTCCCTTTATGGAAATTGGAATGCAGTGATCTTACTTTTAATGTAACAACTCAAGTTCATATATTACATTTGGAGATTTCACGTTGGCTTGAGAGATATAATTAAATTTGAATATAAGTGTGTGTAAACTTCACATTACAGACCAATTTTGTACGATTGAATTAAACTTAAAAGTCCACTTTCTAAAAATACATTCAAAGGGTGTTTGTCATGGTGGCTACTTATTTAATTTGTTTTTTGTATTCAATTGATAACTTCTTTTTTTCTTAAAGAAGTTCAAACATATATGAAGCATTGAAGTTGGAATCTATTAATTAAGAGAATGAAAAGTAAGAGAAATTTGGAGTGTACAAACTTTGACGTGTCCTTTTGCTGAGCTTCACATGGAAAAGAGACTGGTGACAGAAGCAGAAATCGAGGCCTGGAATACTTCTTTCATATAAAAACATAGCCTCTATTATATATCTTCTTTAAAATATGTGAAGCTAACCAGACTAGACCAAACAATTTGCCAAGTCTGGTTATAATTTTTTACTAAGATGAAGCAAGTGATTAAGGGCATCAAAGATATTGTAACTACTTATGGTGCTATTTCTTAATTTTTCATCTTGGAAATACCGTATCTTGACTTCCTTTCCTGCATTTAAAGCTATTATTATTATTATTATTTTGTGTAGGACATGGAATCTATTGTGGAGACCATGATGCAACAACTTCTGTCCAAGGAGATTCTTCATGAACCAATGAAAGAAATATCAGAAAAATATCCTAAGTGGCTGGAAGAACACAAATCCAGCTTAAGCAAAGAGGAATATGAACGTTATGCACACCAATATGAATTGATACGAAATCTTAATGATGTTTATGAAAGTGATGCTGGAAACTTTACCAAGATTGTTGAGCTTATGCAGAAAATGCAAGAATGTGGACAACCACCAAATGAAATCGTCCAGGAGCTTGCTCCCGACTTTGACTTAGCCAGTCTTGGCCAGTTGTAAGTTCCCTTGGTATATGTTGGTGGTGTTTATCACACTATGTACTTGTAGTATTAATCATTGTTTACTTTTTTTAAGTGAGACCCTCATGTGAAAATATGCATCGATTATTTTTAGCTTCCTAAACACTGAACTAGATGAATAGTTTGTCTTTAAATTTTAGATAAGAGGTATAAGTTGACTTTAGAGCTGTTGTTTAAGTGGTGAAGCTCAATATATCAGTTCATGTTTTTGTTGATAATCAATACTGGCTAATAAAATAAATGGCTTCGTACAATCTGTAAAATCTGTCTCTTTATTTTAGTACTAACTCAGTGATCTAACTTGCAATGAATTACTACTTCTGAAATGGGTATTAAATCATCATATAAAAGCTACGATGTAGAATTGGCTAGATCCTAGTTGAGAAATGAAACACCCATATCTAAGGTTTGGTTGTCCCCGCTAGGATAGCTATTCCCCTCTCCCATGAGGATGCTTATATATTTTTGAAAAATAAAACGAGTTATCCGGCAGCATGTATTTACATCGTAGTTTTCAAATTGCATTACTGTATCTGCATCAACTGATGTGAACATTTTCTCCTGCAGATCTCCAGAGATGCTTGAAGCTCAGCCAAATTGTTGCATAATGTGAAGCTATTTCTTCCCATTTACCAAGTCTCTTTGATGGTTTACAGGTTTTTAGGAATATTTAATTTTCACTTGTCAGAATAAAATAGTTTTATGCATTACAATGTTTTCCCCTTCTCACGACAAGGTTACGAGGAAACCACAATTAAAGTCTCCGTTTAAGGTTCTGTATGACGAAGGCATGTCTATCAATATTTTCTGCTGGCAATTATATTACGAGTTGTTAGTTGCAAACAAAATTTGCTTTGTGATTTTTTGAGATTCATTTCGCGTCATAATGAGTAATGGCAAACTATTTTCAAGGCTGAAAAGCTCCAGTAGATTACTAGATTCATAGGTAAGATACACGAATTGTTTTTTTTTGTTAATGATGCCATAACTAGCCATTTTGTCCTATATATTATCAGATATTCATCACACAAAATCTTTTGCAAGAGTTCCGTGTAAAATCCCCCTCCCCCGGACACTGCAGTAAAACAAGCTGATAAACACGGAAATGAAATTGTATTCATAATAAAAGAATCAAGATTTGAAAAGTGATAAGAGTATACAGTATAAAGATCAAGCCCCGGACTATATTAAAGATTGAATGAATGAATTTTCTATGTGCTAAACAGAAGACAAAAAAGAGGATAAAATGACAGCAATAGTATTGGATAGACTATAGATGTGCAATATCTTGTTTTGGTGTCTCTTAAAGAAACTGGAGTTTCATGTTGGTGGTTCAGCAGTTAGCTAAGCATCAGAGGGTGCCATCCAGTGTCTCCCATTAACAAAACTCTTGACCAGGAATGGATGAGCAGATTCAAAATCTAGCTCTTGGGCTAATGGAACTCCACGTATAGCAGCAGCACCTGGTCCCCAGCATTTGTACACTCCAAAGAACACAGTCCTAAAGCAGTGGAGTGGGTTCAATATCAGCCCAAATCAAGAGAAATAATTTCAAATTAAATAGGAAGAAACATACCATAAATAATAAGATGATTATATAGTATGAAGTATGGTTTTAAGAAAAATAATAAAAGCTAGGTCTTACTTGTTATTGTAAGAAGTGTTCCAATCATCCCAACCACCATGTGCAACTATGTTGTCGAAGTAGGTGTAGGCATAGACAATCCTAGAGTACTCGCCCATTGCACGGCCCACATAAATCGGGCCTGTTCCTGTCACCTTGCACCGTACGAATGCGAAGCCTGTTTTCTCGTATGGGGATTTCCTATCTTGGGCTGCTATTGACCCAAACCTTGTGGCAATTGAGTGTAGCCTGCAATCCTGAACCAAACAATGCTGTTATTACATAATCCAGAATGCAAAAAAATTACAGTTCAAATGCATTTTAGGGTTTTTAAAAAATAATAGGGACAGGTTAGTCTTTGCATAACATTATGGGGTGCAGGAAGAAAAATGTAGGGGTGCAGGAAGAAACTTTCATAATTGCGTTTTATCATTTTTGTTCAGTGTATGCTACCTATAGGCCCACAGATGGTCTCTTCCTTCCATGAGTCCAAATCATATTACATACCAATGATTTTACTTTAACTTATTATATTTATGCATATTTAGTGTAATTTTCATTAAGAAGTTTTATTCTCCCATAATTAACTTTATGATCTTATAATATAAGAATATTTTTATTTTGGTTCCTGTTATATTTTTATTTGATTTTCATTCTTTAGCTTTTAGTCTCTAATGTTAATTTTTTATTAACTCTATGATATCAGGATGAGGTTATTCCCTATGGGCCAAATACACTCAATATTATTGATGTCATTAAAAGTGTTACAGAAGAAAAATAAAAAATATATATTTATAGAGACTAAGATAAAAAAAAATTATTTATGAGGATTAAATAAAAAAATATATATTTGTTGAAATTAAAATTAAATACTTATAAGAACTAAAAGTGAAAATAGCATATTTATAAAGATTAAAACTAAATTTTACGAAAAAGTGAAATAAACAAGTAACTAAGGGTGGAAAGTTCAACAAGTTGTTAATAATTTTTTTAATATACATTTTATTCAAGTAACACATGTCCATCTTATAAAATAAAACAGGAATTGTATTTTTTTTCTTTTAATCCTCATGTATTGAGGTTATATTTTTTATACTTTTGTAATTATTAATCAAGTTGATAACTTGGTTCACTTTGTATCATTATGTCATTCTGATTATGTTCTTAGGGATAGACTAAATAAAAATATTAACGACAAAAATTAAAAGAAATATTAAAAAAAATGAATAATAAAGTAGAAACTAAAATCGAAACACTCTATGTTGGAATAACTAAAGCTTCAATTATTTAGAACAGACATTTGAAACAACATTTTAAAATATAAACTAAAGAAAAAACACAGCCTTCGTTATGTACAACAGACAATTCATATTTTATGAACATTTAAATTCGATAAATTAATTTTCGGTACCGAAAGATGAAGAAGTTAAACTAGTGGCAATTATATCGTTAAATAAAGATATTATAACTACGAAACATTGATGTTATTATTATTATTTTATTATCAATAGTTAGAGTTATAAATTTCACTTGGCTTAGTTTTTGTATTTTTTCTAGATAGAAATAATTATCTTGCATACATTTATTAAATAGAGTTTGAGAAATAAGAAAGTACGTAGTATTAAATTAAGAAAATAGAAACAGCTTTGAGAATTGATTATGAGTGTGTAGAGAAGTTTGATTTATTTGTTCATAAGAGAAGGCTAAAGAATCGAAAGTGCATGGCATGTTTTGATGAGTGACGAATCTGCCGAAACACACGTTAAACCGTTAAAGGTAATTAATAATATATGGCAAAAAGCTGAAACCTTTTTTCATGCAAACCATGTCGTGCACCACTAACTCCCTACCAAATTAAAAACTGCTACAGTGCTTACACAAAAGTGGGTAAAAAGATGAAATAATAATTTAATGAAATTTATGTTTCATCAAATATAATACAAGAACAGTGTGAGAGAAAAACAATATTTTTGTTCTGAAAAAAAATGAAAGGGTGTAGCATGTAGAATAAAATACTGAAACAGCAGTGAGATAGGTTAATGAATTACCTTGTACATGGACCTGCCATTTCCAAAAATGAAATCTATGGAACCCTCAATGTAACATTCTTTGAAGTAATGACGGCCAGCATCGTCGCAAAGAGTGTCTTGTGCACCGTAGAAGCCGCAGCCGGAGAAATAGGCTTTGTCCCCTGAAATGCGAAACGCCGCAGCTTGCCACCCCTCCATTCCCGGCATCGGCGCCGGAGAAGTGTTCTGCACCGTTTCATATTAATTTATTGATTTCTTCTAAACTTTTGGCCGAAAGGAATCGCACTCCACAAATTCAACGTTCGTAATAGTATAAAGTAGTTAATTCATGCAATGTAATATATGTCCATGGACCCATCTATGGCATAATTATTATTGACTTTATAATAATATATCATCATACACGCAACTCAAGTTTTTCTCATTAAACTCAACCTTATTCAGAACATCAACAAAAAATTTATAAGAAAAGGTAGGGAATGTTTTTTCTTCCATCTTTGCAAATTATCGGAGATTTCACTTCAAATATAAACATTTCATTGGAAATTACACTAAATAAAAACATTTCATAATATATAAAGTATATAATATATAAAGTATATAAGTGAATTTTATAAGATTATGTTAGACTTAAAATATATTTTTTAATATAACATTAAGTTATTTAAAATTTATTTTAATAAAAATTTGTTAAACTTATCACATAATTCGTTATTAGGCTGTTATCTAAAAATTTATAATATATAGTCTCATGGATTGTAAATCTTATTTTCTAAGATTAAGTTAAACTTAAAGTAACTTTTTAATAAGATATCAGAATTATCTAAAATTTATCATAATAAGAGTTTGTTAAACTTATCCCACCATCCGTTATTAGACTACTATCTAACCATCCATTCTAAACAATTTTACAATATTAAGTTAAATTTAAAATCTACCTCATAATATAAATAAAAAAATAGGATTTTATACAGTTATATATCATTCTAACAGTTCAATTCTTTGACTGATTTTTGTGAAATATTTTTTACTCGCTTGTTTTGAAAAAGAAAAGGTATTGATGTAACAAAAAAAGGGTACTATGTTTAAAATTTGTTGAAAAGTATTATAAAAAGAAAATGTAGAGTTGCAAACAAAAAGTGGGTAAACTGTTAATAAATACATTGACAATGACAATACATAGGGTATATGTGAGAGTTAAAAAGTTTACCCTGAAGCTGATATTCCTAGCAGAGAAATAGTTGGCAAAAACTGTAACAGAAGCTGTTCTGTAAGTACGCAGTTGTTGGCCGTTGGGACCAGGGTCACTGGCCCTATCATGCCATTCTATCACCGTCACATCTCTTCCCGCTCCTTCAAATGTAATGTACGGCTTCGTCACGGGCACTACCACCTTCTCTCTGCACAAACAAAACCAAACACTTCACTACCATAAATAAACAACTTACCACTACATACAAAAAATGTGTTTCAAAACAATACCATTAACGGAACAAGATCAGTCACTGGTACAAAACAAGACTTAGCTACTTACATTTAAGTAATGCAATGAATTTGTAAGTTAATGCGCATGAACTAATTAGTAGAAGAAGAAGAATACATGTAATATCCGGGGCTTATCTGAATAAGGACGTTCATTCTGTTGTTGTCCGGGACAGCATTGACGGCGGCTTGGACTGATCGGAAATGGCCTCCGCCGTTAATGTCGACGGTGATTACTCGGTGTCCGGTGGGTCCGACCCATTTGGATGAGTTTGTGGAAGACACCATTTTGGGGTGGTTTGTGCATGTTACAGTTGTTGCATGAAGTAATATGCAACAACTGAAAAGCAGAAACATTTGCAAGATGAAGAGTGGAGCCATAAGATGACACTATAATAGCATTGGAAAGAAAGTGTAGAGAGATTGTAGGTTGCAAGAGAATGAACTGCGTGAAATGGAATGTGCAACGTGGAAGAAGAAAAGAGATCAATTGGGAAGAGTTGCATTCAGAATTTATAGGCTGAGGGTATTTGATTTTGGGTATCTTGTGATTAATCATAATCAGTGAGTAACGTGTAACTTTATATCTATAGTTTTTTCTATGGTAAGAACATGTTAAGATGTATATCATCGATTCCTCGTCTAACGGTCACTTTTTCACCTTTTTTTTTTCTGTTTAGAAAAATGAGGGCAGAGAAAAAATATTTTGGATGTGTGCGTCTTATTAAAAGAGAGCTATCTATGAATAAGAGCATTCTATAGCTTCATATAGAAAAAAGGATTTTCTACATAATTTGATTCTTTGGTTTTCACTTTTAAAAAAACCACATCTTCAATATACTTGTATTGATTTGTAACATTATATAATGGTATTTGGAACCTTTGATAATGGTAATGTGTAGCTCTATGTACTTTGGATTTGGTTTTATAAATTATGAATTTATTACAGTAACAATATATGATCAATTAATTACTAACAGTCTCCAATATACGTTTAATACAATTATTAATTATTTTGTTAATCACGACATAATTGTTAGACTGTATATCACATTATTTTTTTAGCTGTGAAATTAAAAACAACTTTCAAAGTCAAATGCAGAATAGAAAATATCTAATTGAATAGTTTTTTTTTTATATTTAACTTGTTTAATTTAAACCGAGTCATATGTCACTTTTATGTCGCAAACATCCGAACGTAGCAATATGTGAAATGATATTCACAAAATTAATTCTGGAGTAAAACTTGAGTGATAAGTATTATATTTTAGGTGTTTCTGATGTTGTTATTTAATTAAAATTGTATTTTTATCTTGTTAGCTATAAAGTGTTGCAAGTTAAAATTCATATTACAAAGCCATTTATCCAATGACAAATGGTTGGAAATGGTAAAAACACTTTTCTTTAGTAACACTCAAATGACATTATTCAATACTAACTAAATTAATTTTAAAGAAAAAATAATTCATTAAAATAAATATAATTAATTTTAAAGAAACAAATAATTAATTATTATATTAACTATATTAAAGTCTATTTTAAAAATTTAAAAATTATTAGTATTTAAATAATTAATAACTAAAATCTTAATAATTAATTAGATACAACTTTAAAAGTTATTTATGAATAATATAAAATCATTTAAATATCATTAATTAATTTAGTTTATAAGATAGTAACTCATCTAGATACTAATAATTTATTTAATTTCTAAAATAATATTTAATTTAATAAATATAATAATTAATTATTTTTAATCTTAAAATTTAATCTAACTTTGCCTTTGCACCTATTTACGTCTCTCTTTCTTTTGTGACAAATTTTTATCATATATTACTATTTTTCTTATATATATATTTATCAATAAATAATATTATATAGAACGAAACATTTGGTGCTCAGATTATATATAAAGAATAATAAACTAAGATTTATTATAATTAAAATTACAAAGTTTTGATTAGTCTGTATAATGCAATTACTCAATTTAACTTAAATAGAATGGATTAAGTTTTTTTTTATGATTGAGCTACACTCAACTAAATCAAATCAAATCAGGTTGTACGGTAAATTATGCAGATTAAACCTGACTCAATTTAATAAAAAATATGAAATAAAAATAATAATATAATTATTATTTGGTTGACAAATGTATACTTTTGAAATATCAAGTTATTGAGTTTTTCAAATATAAATGAAATTGTATTTTTTAGAAGAAAACAACAAAGAATTATTTTGAAAATACAAATTTTAATAAAAGTAATTTTAGAATCTTTAATCCCATTAATGAAGCTGAATCCAATAATTAGGTGAAGTTGAGTCTAATTAAAAAAGAAAGGGATATTAATTTGTCCCATAGCAGTTATAAGTATGATAAGATAATAAGGAGTGAGATAGAGATGGATGAAGGTACTTTAAAGTCCAACTATTTACCCGTGACTCTTCATAAATTATAAATGCCCTAATTCCGTTTCCATGCTTCGATTCTGTAGCCACGTGTTCATTCATTTCTTGGGATCAACACCACCATCTAAATTCAAACAATTACATCACTTTCATTTTTTTATTCTATTAACTTTAACTGAATTAATATAATTCAATACACTATAGTTTTAATTTTATATAAAATAAATATCCGGGCTGGTATTTTTAATTTAAAGAAGACATATTTTTTTTCCTCTAAATTAATTACTTTTTGTGTGTCAATAGAAATAATGCATTTAAAAATTGGTGTATTTTTATTATTCTCAATATTTGTAAACAAGTCTTAAACTGCGCGTATATAATTGGTTCAAATAATACATTAATGTTTATCAATTTTTTGAATTTAAAACAAATCAAATATATAATTTATTCTTTTAACTAACTATATAAATATGCCGTTTCTACTTTTAATGACATAATTATGTGCTATTTTTCAGTAAAATTTTGTTTTTTATTAATATTTCTATTGTTTTATGGAAATGTTAAATTGAAAAATATAGTTAATGTCTCATAAATGCAAAACGTATTTAATATTTATCATCACAAATGAGAAAATTGAGAAAAAGATATTATAAAAGGATTTAGAAATGTTCTGCATCAACTTTTTTATTTTCATTATTTTTTAATTTACAGAATTATTATATTTTGTATTTTGTTATTTTAAAATTTTAAATAGTATTATTAATTATTTAATTTTTCTTAACAAAGAAAAATGATGACAAAAATGACAGAAAAAAATCAATAAAATAAACAAAGGATATACTAGAAAAATTTAAAGCCAATTATTTTTAATGAAAACATTGTTTATATTTTTAACTATCGTGTCACTAACTATAGAAACACTTTTAAAAAATTATGCAGTACATGTCTTGGTTTAGTGTACCGTTAATGTTATTCTCTAATTATGTTCAAATTCATACGTTTCATCTTTACACTTATTAATTTTGAATAAAAACTGAGAGAAAAACAGGGAATAAAGTTTGCACTTCTCTCGTAACTTATCACGTTATTTCCTCCTACCCACACTTGCATTAGATTTACAAGATTCGTTCTAGTTAGTTTTATGAACTTCTTAATCTTGAACTTTTTTTTTTACAATGTGAATCAATGTAACCTTCAGAATACTGTTTTAGTAGCAATTCAATTTTAAATCATTAAATATTAAATGTAGAAATAAGTTTAGACAATGTTCTAAAGAACTTAACTTCATTAGAATAACATAATTAGTAGATATTGTTTAGTTTGGAATCACTTTTCTTTGAATAATGAGAATTATTTTTCATAAAAGTTGAAGAATGAGAATTTATCTTTACAACCTTTCTAAAAAAACAAGAACTTATATTACTAGAATCTATAAGTTATAATTTTCTTTAAAACAAAAAATGTTTTATTAAAAATAAATATGTATTTAAATTATTGATTTCGACTCTTAAACTATATATATAATTAAGCCTAAAACCTTTAGTGTAAATCCTTCAAAACTGTATTAAAATTGTATTGTGTATAAGAATCTACCTAACTCAAATTAAATTGCTTAATACTGATACTTAAAAGCAAAAAGTTTTAAGAACATTATTTTATGGTAACTTACATGAAGTGGAAACCGTTACTATGTTAATTATATTTATTGAATGTGAGTATCTTATGCATATGAGTGATGTTGGCATTGGCATGCAATGTCGTAAAGCATCCTCAAACGGTCATTTGGAGTCGCGTGTGTGCACGACACATGATGGTCCCAGCATGATGAATAGTATTTTGTATCATACCATAAAACCTAAACAAGTGATGAACAAAACCTTTTAATCTTTCTGGACCAGACAGACACACAACTTGGCCCCCACCCAACATTTGTTTTTCGAACGTTGCAAACTTGGAAAACGAACACTGTCTTCCATCCTCGGTTTGAGGTAACTGAGATTATTAAAATTTACGCCACTTACTTTCTAGTGATACCCATATTATATGCTCGATTTAAAACCAAAATGGGTATCAGAAGTCAATGACATTCTACAATGATAGTGGAAATAGAGGCACACAAAAAATCATTGCAGTTTCATCTTTTTCCAAAAATACTAGTAGTGCCTTTTTGCTGTTAACAGCAATGCACTGTTCTTAAACTATAATTAACATTTTAGATAGTGAGATTATAAAACAAATGCTCTTCAACTCATGAAGCCATCAGTATTTTCTCCTAATGAATTCTTATTTGTATATCCACTTTTCAAAGTTATTCTTGTAATCTGATAACAACTTTTAAGTTGTAAGTTAGAAATGAAACTTGTAGGAATACTAGGAAAAACTAAAAAGGGCTTCATGAAAAAAAAGTATTTGAAATAATTGATTGATTAGTCGTAATTTTTACAGTTTGTAAATAGGTACTAGATGTAGGCTAGTTAAACTGGTATAAATATTATAGTGTTTTTTTCTCTATCTATTATACTTGTACTAGCTTTAATGTTTTTTACAAGTTGTTTGCAAAAAGCCCTTTTAAAACTCTTTTACAAGTTGGAGCAAGTTAGGCTTTTTCTAATTTTTATGATCTTAGGGTAATTTATTGAAGATTGAAAAAATTAGTTACCAAAGATAACCAAAACTCGAAATTAGCATTATAAGAATCCTGAAGATGTGTTTGAGATATTATGAAAACCCTTTGATACTTATGAATTTACTAAATTGTTGAAAATGAGAATATATTATTATAATTGCATATCTTGTTTTTCCATAAAAAAAATATCCAAATTATGTAAAGGGTTTACACAACTTCTTATTATAATTAACATGCACTACAAGAAAATTATTAAATAAAAATTATTATTTTTTAAATTAATTGTTATATTAATTAAATTATATACTATTGTAAAGATTAAAAAAATTAATGATATTTAAATTAGTTTTTATTAACAAATAGTTTATAAATTAATATTTAATTAGCTACCAAAGTTTTAGTTACCGACTCTAAAATTTAAATAATTGGTAGCTAACAATTTAAAAAATATTTATCAATAATAGAAACTAATTTAGATAACAATAATTTTTTTTCTCTAAAATAATATATAATTTAGTCAATATAAAAACTAATTATCTATTGTCTCTAAAAATATTTATATTTAATATTTTTCTAATAGTGATGCTTACAATAAGTTATACATATGATTATTATATGTTTTAATGTTTACTTAATAAACAAGGAATACATAACCCTCTAGTTTTGTGTTTTTATTAAAATATGGAAATTTGATTATGTTGTTTTATAAAAGTGAATATATTTAATGAATAATTAGAGTTTATATAGTGTTTGGAAGTGGTAGTTATGTTTGTTTGAACAAAATTTATTTATATTAGTCTATTATGATACTTTATTTGGGATTTGAATGAGTGGTTAATAAAAGAATTGAGTGTTTGAAATCAATTAAATGGGAACACAAATATTTTAAATTGTATTAAGGAATAAATATTTAAAATTAGAAAGAAACTTCCTTTAGTTGAATTGGAAATCAAATTGAGTCGAGATAGTTAGGTATGTCACTCAAGAGCAACTAGAAATCACTTGTGGCAAAGCAGGGTTACTCAAGTATCTACTAAGTCGCTCAAGTAATGAGATTCTTTGTTCAAATTGCATTTGGTTGTTGAACATTTAGACAATTATCTCTTATTTAAGAGTTTCGTCACTTAAACATCAAAATAAATATTAAAACGACCATGTTTAGACACACAAGCGTCAATGGAATGTTTAAGCGAGAGAGGGGTCAAGACAATTTTTTTCTGCTCTTGAAAAAATGACACTCATCTATCACATTGGTCACTTAAATGACTCTCTTGTACGTGAAATCATATTTTGTGTGATTAAATGAATTATTCATTGAAAAAGTATATTATGTGATAGTTAGTTTGGAATGATAAATGATTTAAGTTGTGAATATAAAGTGAATTATCTCATAAATGGTTTTATTACTTATTTTGGTTTGCAAAGGTAATATATTGATTTGAATTGTGATTAAAATAAAGGATGATAGTATAGATACTCTTTTGAAAAATCAATGATTACTTAGTGTGGTAATAATCTTGATGTGATTGTATTATTGAATATTGAAATTCATGAGATATTCTAACTTCACTATAGAATAAACCAAAGTGAAACCAAGTAGATTACATATTGTGTGGTGAAAAGTAAAACAAATATATTTTTTAATCAGAATTTGTGATGTAGATGAAATGAATCACATATTATTAGTCTCTAACATATCTTACTTGGTAGAAGAATTTGTTTCCTAGATATTTGGGGAGATTTGGAATACTATGAGATTTCTTATAGCTTTGTGGAGGTAAGATGCATGTGTGTGATAATGATATTTTATGAATACTTGATAACCATTATGAAGACAAAGATTATTATTGATTTATGTGCGATTTTATTTAAAGTAACTTACTTTCTCTTGTGACTTTGTATTTATCTAGTAATTTTTATAATTATCCTTCCTACTCTGACTAACTAGTTTTAAAATATTTTTTTCTTCTAAAATTATGCAAATTTTTAGTATAAATTCATACAGAATTTCAACAAAATTGATCTGAATTTAGTACACGAAGTAAAATATGCACGATTTTAAATTTTCAGAGATTGAGAATATACATATATATATATTATTTATTTATTTATTTTTAAATATAAAAATGTCATTTTTTAGAAATTGAAAGCATATCTAATGTTAAATTGCTTTAAGACAAACTCGATCCAAGTGCCCATGCTATAATATTAAGGTGCTTCTTTCTGCACTCCGACAAAGTTCTTCCTGCACCCCATCAAATGGGCCCATTTATTTGTTCATGCTATTCCTAACTGGACCCATGTTTGGGCTCCTTCGGCCTGTAGAACTGTTTCTTTTCATCTCAGTTATTAGGCTAGGATACAATAATATATAAAATTTACCAGCTTTTAGGGTCAGGGGCAATTTCTTATATTTAATATATATATATATATATATATATACCTTTTTAAATATTAATTACATTATTAATTTCTGAAACATTAAAATTTTATTTTTAAATAATAGATAAACAATATTTTTTTGGCAATGGTGCTTATCAATTTCATACGATATAGAACATTTTTACTTGATTTATAATATACATGGTATGAACATTAGTAACTGTACATTTTTAAAAAAATTCTTATTAATTATGTTGTTTAAAGAATTAATTTTATTATTCATTGAATAGTATATTTTCAAATCGTGTCACAACAATAATCAATACTGAAAACAAGTTGTAACATAAGTTTTTAATGTAGTTTAGTATTCAATTTATTTCTTTAATATTTAGATTAAGAGTTTTTTTAGATTTAATGACTTAGGGTCAAAAGCATTCTAGAGCCTTGCAAAAAATATAACTATAAGCTAAGAAAATTAAGAAAAAGAAATTATTAGTATCTCAAACTTCAAAACGTTAATATTATATATTGCTCATAATTTGGCATACATAAATAAAGATTAATAAATATTATTAAATTATCAAGTAATTTAATATTATTATATTTATATAAAAGAAAGGCGAATAATAAAACCTTATAAAACAGATTTTAAAGTCGCAATAACAGTTAATAAAATTGGCCCAAAATATAATTATTTTTATAATAAAAATATAAAATTGTTATTATCTAAAATTGTAATATTTATCTAAAATTGTTATTATCCTTAACCTCTCTAATCAATATAGGTGAAAAGTTGTGATTGTGTTCATGAAACTTCAATTGTCATTGAAATATACTAAAGATGTATCTTTGAGATGAGTTTCCTTCCACTGATACTAAGGTATTCAAGTTTATATGTAATATGAACAAGAGATTGAGTGTTGTGACTAGATGTTAAAAATTTGATTACAGCAACCAATAGTGCAATTGTTACAGAGAAAAATAGCAAACCAATCTTTATATACACACTATAGCTGCCCGCTGGAAGTAAGTGCAAGATGATCTTCTGGCTCCAAAAGAATTGATATAATTTCAACCATAAAAAGCATCTAAATGGAGCTGAATCCATGGCACTTCATCCCCTTCAACTTGTCATCTACATGCCCAATTAGACAGCTCAATATAACTTGTTAAACCAAGAAGGGGGCGAAGACTCTCCTATTCTTGGAAGAAAAGCTTCCCTTTCTAGAGACTGCTGAAGCCCTGCCACTATCCTGATCGTTGATGCCCACACAAATGGTGCAGCACAGAATGCATAACCAAAAACGCACAATGCTCTCACTACCCCATCTGAATACCATGGAAAAGCCATCACCATCAAGGCACCAACAATTCCAAGCCAAGGCATCAAAACTGGCAACATTGGAAGCAAAAAGGCATTGATTGCAACTGAGCACAATGCAAAGACACCGAGCAAGTAGAGAGGCCATCCTAACAAAGGGTGAACTGTGTGAGGAATAATGAAGAAGGGTGTTGTGTAAGCAGCAAGGATGCTCCACAATGCAACCAATTTAAGGATGTTCTGCACCAAGTTTATGCTCTTGTCAGAACGCCTATAGCACAGCTTTGAGAGACTTGGCCTTGCAAAACGTGTCATTGCTATTATACCCAAATATATTGCTGATTGAATAAGAATCACTGCCATTTCCGCACCATACCTGCACTAAATAATACGCCAATTGTTACAATGCTTACCTATCTTACATAAAATATTAGTCTAAAAAAAATATTATTAAGTGAACTTTAAGTCTAAATGGTGATAAGACCAACAAACTTTCATAGGATAAGTTATAAGTTTAAAAATATTCTGATATTATATTAAGAAGTGTAATTCAATTTTATAAAACAAGTTTTAAAATGAGATTTGCACTCTTATATAATATAAAATTTCCTTATCTATAGTGATGTCTTTATCTATATTACTAACATAATTACAATTTCAGATACTTAATATGTTAAAACAAAAGAAAAAACAATAATAATACATTATGGACCTTACCCCAAAGTTTGGAGACGTTTATCATGCCACTGGAGGCCTAATGGCAGGACAGGCCAGGACCACCAATACCACGGCTTCAACCACGGTGCCCCTGGGAATGTGATGACACTGTTTGGTCCACAGGGTATGCTCCAGCGAAGTTTAAGATCTAAAAAGGTAAGAGATGGTATTAGCATGAAATCAGATTGCATCAAGTGTTGAGCTGTGAAGTTTCATAATCTAAAAGATGAAGATTCCTCTTTTGTTTGTAATGTATACATGTACTTACAATAGTAAGAAGCATCCATCTGATAACCTAAAGGAAGCCTATATGTTCCATCAAGCCTGCTGCCATTAGAAGGTGGATAAAACATTGGCTTATCAAGCAACTGTGGGAAATAGCTAGCTATGAACCCTTGGTCTGCACCATCAGGATTTTCTCTCCCATTTTGTAATTCATGAACCATGTCCTTGAACACGGCCATTGATGGCTGCAAATATCAAACAGTACAATAAACTAAGATGATAGCTTTTTTCACATAAATAAAACGTGTTGTTTTGAGTTAAGAGTGGCATACAATATACTCTACTTATTACATATCCACCACAGATATTCCCTAACTGACATATGATCTATTAAATTTCAGGAAAAAGCTTATTTGACTACTTTCTCACTTCTACTCTACAAACCCTTTTAATAATAAACATATTATATTTTCTTAATGAAAATTATTATAATTTTTTTAAAAATAAACGTGGATGCCACCTAAAATACCTGATTGCTCTAAATTTAAATGCTTTCAAACGAGCAAAATCAATCAAGACTTAAATATTTTGCCAACCTAAGAAACAAAAGTGATTTTTTTATTGCTTAATCAGATTACCTTTTTTTTTTCTTGACAAAACTTGGTTGTTGAAAAAAGTTAGATTATAATATTATTAGATATTTAACTGTGACGGCAAAACATAAAAACATTGTTAAAAATTTTGTTAAGATCTGAGTTTAACTTTTATAGACGGTCGTGTAATGAGAACTACTACAACTAATGATAATTTATCATGCATATTAATATTAATGTAAAAAATCTTTATACGGTTCTTTTATGGAATCTTTACAGTGTGAAAAGAAATGATTTAAAAGGTGGGATAATTATGAAAAGTTTGGAGTTATATTGCAGTGTGGTAGATGGTGAGATTGTAAAGGTGTTAGAGGAATGTACCTGCAAGACGAAAAGGCCCGTGTGGAACACACAAGGATTGATAAAGACCGCACAGAACTGTCCACATTGAAACAACTCCTCCGTGTTGTGAAGGAAGAGGTTGTCTGCGTCCAACATAACTACCCTGTCATACTCCACTAAGCTCCACGCGTACAGTTTGTTCAACGATAGCTTGAATCTCTTGTCAAAATTATCTTGATGCTTATATGGGTTCTCCAGATTTTCCACTCTCACTACTTTCGCACCATCTTCCTTTTCTCTGGACAACACACCAATAACAACACGCAACTCAGAAGCCACTTCAAACACACACAAAATATCTCCTTTCAATTCTGCTACTCTAAAATAACATTATTTTCTCGTTTCAATTGTTCTCATCTTCTCACCAAATTGCTATCTACCTAGTCTACTCAATTATGGCATGATCGCAGGACCACTACACAGCACCCTCTAAAACCCTAGCTTCACCTAACACAACTATTATTATCAACGCACATAAATCACTAAATATAGTTATTATCTTAAAATTATGGATATTTTTAATTTAGATTTAAAAACTATATACAAAAGTTCAGGGTTCTTAAGATTAAAATGAGTTTTTAACCTAAGCTATACAAATTTGGTGATAAAAAATAGTATTTTATATTGCTGTGAATCTATTAAGAAATACTAAGCAACCTAATAGTAGTATATCAATATTAATGTTTTATTCATTTTCATTTAAGGCTTACCAATAAATATAATTTTGTTCATTAAGTTATTGTTATCTATTTTCTAAGAAATTATGAGTGATCACTGTGCGATTGATAAATCCAGATTAAATGGATCCGTTCAAATCTCTTTCTAACATGAATTAAGTCAATTTAACAATCATATTAAAATATAAATATGTATTTAAATAATTTTAATACTTTATTGACATTTTAGATTTAACTTTTGACAAATCCTTTTTTGTTTACTCTCCCTTTTCACTATTTTTATTTTATATTTATTTAAATATTCAACCCAAATTAAACGGATACTACTTAAATAAATAATTTTCAATCGACTTCGATTCAAAATTACTTCAAACTCAGTTGAACCGACCTGTGTACACCACCTTATAACGAAGAATACAAATACTTTTAGTTTTTATTTATTAAGATATCGATTTTTAATAGTAAAAAAAATGCATGGGACATGCGAAAACAAAAGAGGATCCTAAACTTAAAGAAGATAAAGTTATAAAATCAAAATCTTAATTATTTAAATTTTCAAGGTTATTGCGAAATTGCTAATATGTATTTTAAGAATACTAATTAAAAATTAGCACTAACTTTTATTAAAAAATTATAGAGAATAAGTTTGTGTCAACGATACTAGAGTAACGCATGATTACATTAGTGATAATATTAAGAAATGACAAAACTTTCTACATTGAATTCCACTACAAACGACATGGCACGACCACGACACAATCAGAGAACAAAATAGTATGACATGAAGGGTGCCTTTGTTTTAACCATCGAAATGAACGATAAGTTTCTTCTCTTGAACTTAAAATCTCATCAGAAACTAAATTTAAACAAGATATAAATATTTTTTAAAGGATAAATAAATTATTTCAAACACATTGAAATGCAATATACCTGTAAGTGCCTATTTAATTGGTCATTTCAAAAGACCTAAATTATGAATTGTGAAAACCGAATACCTTTAATATGTAAAAATTAAAAAAAAAAAGTACCTTAAAAAATAGAGCTTGCTAGGATCAACATAATAAATGGTACTGCTTTACTATCAGTTTTTGTGACGTCAATTGAAAAAATTGATTTTAAGTAATTACAAATAAATATTTTATTGAGAAAGAAAATGTTTATTATATTTTTAATATAAATAAGTTTTAATATTTTTTAAAATATTTGTAATTACTTCGAATTAATTTCAACAAACTAATGTTAACAAAAGGCAAGAACTGGTTTACCTTTTGCATCATCTAACAAGCTGTTTCTCAATTTGTTCAATCACTATTATGGAAGAATATTAAAAGGTTTTTGGTAATAGATATCAAAACAATGTTAACCAAGAGCTACTTAACATATTAATTAATTTTATTATTATAAAATAATATATATTAAATATTGAATGTTTTAACTTTTAATATACAATAAATATTTTATTAATTACTATCATTTGAATACTCATTCATCTTCAAATATGCAACAGACATGGACTTCACTTTTCAAATTTTGAAATATTAAATTAGTCTACTAAAATAGTGACAAATTTTATTAAAAAAATCCACTTTCTCCGTTAGGGTCAAACGATGTTTATTAATATGCCTTATTTTAAATATAAAATTAAGTTAAACTTTAAATATTCATTACAGTATTTGGTAATAAAAGTTTTTAATTATAAAAAACTTGAAGTATAAACCTATACTAAGAAAATTAAAATTAGCATAATTCATACAATTTTGCTTCAGTATTATAATTTATCAATATTCGTTTTAGTTAATACTGACAAGAAAAAAAAATATTTTAATTAAAAATTTAATAAAATCATTGATTTGGTAAATAATGTAAACGAAAATATGACAATTGAATTTCACATAAATTACCATAAAACATGCTTCGTAAAATAAGAAAGAAATGAAACATATATTTTTGCAATAAAAAAATACTTGTAATATTTTTTCAAATAGATAAAATATTCTTAAGAATTTCTCAACAAATGTACGACAAAAAAATTTATTGCAATCAAATGCAAAAACGTGTTCCTTCTTAATTTAAATTTCCTTTACAGTTTTTTCTACTAAAATAAATAAGGCACTTTTAAAAATGATTTTATTGGAATAACCTTTTTTTAAAATAAAATGCTACACTGAAAGTAAATAATTAAAACATAATTTTTTAAAAATTATACTTCAAACAAATGTACTTTTGTAAGACATGCGTCCCTCGATGTCCCTCCTCCTTGAACATATAATTAAATTTTTTAATAGAACATAAAAACTTGTACTAAAGTATTTATAATTTTCAACAATATAAATGCGAACTATAATGGGCAAAAAGAAAAGTCTAAAAATATTAATTACAAAAATTATGTTTCACACTTGAATAATGTACATACATTGAAGTATATACACCATCTTTTTTATTAAATTTATTTATTTTTCTCAAGAACTGGCTAATTCTTTTAATAAAATCAAAATTCTTTTCATAAAAATTGTAAAGTAAATATCCTAAAAGGCAAAGTATAAATATAGTATTTTAAACAGGTTTACATTATTTTTCTTTTGCTTTAAAAAATTACAGCAATGTATAGTATAATTTTTATTATATAAATTAATTACTGAATTTCATTCTAACTAGGGATGATTTACCAAAACAAGGGAGGCATAAGTTTCATCCTATTAAAGAACAGAATGCAAAAAACAGAAAACTTGTTAACTAGAATAGAATAGCATTTGCCGACCGCAAGAAAACAATGACCAAATAGAAACAAGAAGCGAAAGAACCATCCCATTTATCAAGGACGTTGATACCATCGTCAAACGCTCTTGAACTTCACGCGCAAGCCCAAACACACAACACAACACAACAAATCGCGTGTCATGTGACAACTTACAACTCAGTACTTAAAAAACCAATGCGGAAAAAATCCCTCATCAAAATCCATTAAAAAATGACATATATTATGAAATTGCTGATATCTACTTTTTCTTCCGAATATTTTAAAATATACCTGATGCAATTTTTCATTCATAGATTCAGAGTAAATAAAAAAGACTACCAAATCACGTTCAAAAACCTTTGTAAACCAGGTGAAAACACTCTTTACAAAAGAATAAAAAATGAGTAACGAAAAAGCATGGTTAGAAATAAAAAAATAAAGAAAATCAGGAATTTCAATTATAAGAAATACTTGAAAGACATGGATTAAAAATCTGATATGATGTCGAATAAAAGGTTGATAAATGGAAATCTTAAAATTATGTGGAATAAAAGGTTTGGATAAAACTTGGGACTGAATCTTATATATCTCTATACGAAGTGGAATGAAGAAAGTGAGTGTGTGGAGCCAGGTTTGGAGTTATTGGGGGTTTAGATTTTGACGTGGACATTGATGCCCAAAAAGCCATTAACATTGTGCGCTGTAACTGTACTACGCTACAGTCCACACCAAAACCTATTTCTTCAATTGCAGAGACAGCACTAGAAGACGCTGATAAAGTAAAACCAAAACAAAATAAATGAAATAAATAAATATTATTGAGAGGGACTTACAGAGCTCGAATCCAGCGAGGTGGGACATCGAGGGAAGCAATGACAACGCGATCGGCTTGAGCGTCGAGCGTAGCCAGCGATTTCAGGAGTACGCGTATGGCTACGTAGAATTCGTAGTCCCTGGGCGTACCTACGTACATCATGGTGGCGTACGCGTTCCTTCTGCCTTTCTCTTTCTCTCTCTCACAGGACACACACCCCAATCCCGATAACAACAGCGCCATCACCACCAACACTCTCATCAAACTTCCCTTATTTGAGCACCGCTGCTTCTTTCCCAACGCCATCCCCCAAATCAACCAAACAACTAAATTAACTCTCAATTGAAGGTGGTGGTGGTGGTGGTGGTGGTGGTGGGTGTGTATGTATAAGAGCTGAAAAGCTATTCTGCAGTGGACCTCTCTGGTTTAATTTGAGCGTGTTGAAAAGTGAGATGGCGGAATAGTCTTGGTCAGTTTTGGGAGGAAAACGAGGGAAGGGCTTAAGGGAAAGAAGCGCTTTGTTATGTGCAGAGAGAAAGAAGGAGGAAGCAGCTTTTGAATGGTACCTCTCACACACTCCTTTCACACAAACCAATCCTCTCTCGTACAATTATTAACTTCTAATATCTTTATTAATATTTTAATGTCACTGAATAATAAGGTTATATCACGTTCTTCTATACTCTTTTTAATTCTAAATTATTATTCTCATTAACTTTGCTTTTTTTCTTTTTATCATAATAATACATTTAATTGTTGTGATTGTGGAATTTTATCTTGGGATTACTTTAAGCACTTAAGTATTTTAATTGGAATATAGAAGATTAAAAATGTATATTTTAAAAACTTCGATCACGTTATTAAAAAGTGAAATTAAAAGTACATAAGTATGACACTGGAAGATCAAAAGTATTCTTAGGTCTTTCTACTATTTTTTTATTCATTAACAGAATAAATTAGTTTTTTTAGGGAGTGAAAAAAATAATTATTACTGATTCCTTAATTTAATTTTTTTACTCATGCTCATATATTCATTAATTAATATTAATTAAATACCAAGCATGACACCAAAGACTGACAGGTGAGTTGAATTCAACGAACACATTACAGATTCTAGTTCTGGGAAAAAAGAATTTAGCTTTAATTTTTTTAAGATATATTATTTTATAATCGTAAAAATTTACAACTATTGATCTACAATAATTATTTTAAAATTTATATTTTGTAGTTACTTAGAAATAGTGTTACACAAATTTACATAAAGAAATATTAAACAATTTACATTATCAACATTTGATTTACAATAATACTTTTTTAATTATTTTAAGTATGTTCATAAAGCATGACAATTTCTTAGAAACGTTCCACAAAAACATATTACTAATACTGTTTAAATATTATTATTTTAGATGTTTGACTATCGAAACGTTTGAGTTTTGTAGTTAAATTACTTGGGTTTAGTGAATAAATTCAACCATTTTCTGTTTGCATTCATTATAGTTCATTTCTGAATAAAAAAATACTTTATATACTCAGTTTTTATATTAAAAAACATATAATTAACCGACTAGTGCTTAAAAAATTACCTGGAAGTACGAGGTGTCAGTAGCAAAAAATAAATATCTCTGTTAACTTATAATTATCTCAATCTTAGTACTATTTTTAATTAAATAAAATTTATAGCTTCTACTTAAGAAATCCTAAAAATGTTTGAAGTCCGTACAGCTGTGCCAAATCCATACAATGCACCAACTGGCGTTCCGAAATTAATGCCTCGTTTGGTCGGTCCAGCCGAACATTCAAGAAACAAATTCAACTTCTCATTGTTGTGCCGAACTTAGCTTTCACAAATCATTATTAATACTAACATATTAATCCTACATTATATATTAACATTAAATATAAAAAATAAATCTAATATAAAGAAATTAGATACTACACGTATAACAAAAATAAATATTTGTACGGTTATTCTTTTCGTATTGGTTAGGAAGTGACAAATAGATATTTCACATTATTTGCTAACGTTTGATTTAGGAACTTTCGCCCAAACCCAATTTTGCTTCATGCGAGAAGCGTTGGATCATCTCTGTCCTTTACGATGCTACCACCAACATACAGAATGTTGCTATTGTTATGATTAAATTTAAGTATTTTTTATTTTGTGAAAATAAAATCATTATATAAGATTCACTATTTTAATTAGTATAAAAATAGTTAATTTGGCTTATCTAAATTTGGAAGATATAATACGTTACTTTATGTTATATAAGATCTTTATCCATTAGTTTAAAAGGTGTAACTTGCATTACCATTATTTCCCCTTCACTTGCATCATATAATTGCAATAATAAAACAGAATTCTCCCCACTCTTATTTTCATTACGTGTATCTCACTTTTAAATCATTACACAAGATAACACCCTCATGGGTTAGGACCAGAACTAGAAGAGTACGAACTCTACTAGAATTCAGAGGATATTTGACCAGTAAAAATATTTTAATAAGTAATATTAAACTATTACAATTTTCTAGTAATCATTTTCATGTAAGATTTTTTTTAGGAATTCTGTAGATGAAAGTCTTTTTTTTCTTACTGAAATTTTGTGTTATTGCTGGTTGATATTTTCAGCAGAAGTACCATATTTATAGGTAAATTATGTTTGATTAGAAAGTCTTTAGGAAGATTTAGAAAGGTTATTTAGTATTGGAAGATTTATTGGTTGTAGGGTGATCTAGCAAGTGTTTTAGTCTATCCATGATCGCTTCAGTTTCTGGGTGGAAAACCATCATGATGGTACACATGCCTCAATCTTGAAATGATCAGTGCGAAAAGGCTAAATGGACTTCTAGAGGGTTCTTAGGTTCCCCAAGTATACAAAGGGTCACGTTCTCATCATGTCTCTTCAATGTGGCTGTGTTTTACTGGTTCGCCTTCTTAACAATTAGAAATTCCAAACAGTTGCA
The DNA here is from genome assembly GCF_000499845.2 of Phaseolus vulgaris. Classification (NCBI taxonomy): domain Eukaryota; kingdom Viridiplantae; phylum Streptophyta; class Magnoliopsida; order Fabales; family Fabaceae; genus Phaseolus; species Phaseolus vulgaris. Next base: position 44,881,415 of record NC_023757.2, on the reverse strand, counting down.
TCATTTTCCTCTCTTTCTTCGCAACGTTTCAATTATTCAAAGCTAATTTGAAACCAGTAATTCTTACTTTATACACTATTCATTCACGATAACAAGAAGTTCTATAAGTCCAGAGCTTTCTGCTATTTTTGCATCCTTCTTAGCTAAGTCCTAATTCACCTAAGTTTACTTCTGTTTCATTTGTCGGATTGAACTACTAGGTGTTCATCATTCTGGGTTTTCCAGGTTTAGTGTTTGATCGCTTTATGGGTTTGGTGTTCAGGATTTTCTAGGTTGGGCATTTTGTAGTCGAATCTCTACTCTTTGCTATAATGCCAACTTCTGATGCTTCATAACCTTAAGCTAAGATATAATTGTAGAACGAAACCTCGGGTTACACTAGCCTGAAAAAGATAATGGTCTTCCATAACCTCCAAGCCATTAGTAAAACGGTAAAGAAAAGAAAGACATATCTCTTTAAGTCTCTGAGTTTGACAAGTTAGTCTATAATATAAAAACAATTCTAATAAAATAATAAATTTATGTTTTTTTTTTTCATTTATATTACATAACTTTCTTATTTTAATCGATGAGTTACAACTTTACTCTTTAACCTTCTTTTTTAAGACACCTCTAAATAAAATACCTTCCCATATCATAGTGCTACTTTAATTCGATATTTTTGTCATAAGTCATTGGGATGCGGCTCCAAAAACTTGTGATTGTTGATTTTTCAACAAAAGATTATATTTAGAAAAATATTGTTTGAAACCCACTAAATATTAATATTTTAATTTTTTTAATTTTAAAAATTATTTTAACATTTTATATTTTATTTATATTTTTATTAAAAATGTTTTTTTTAAATTATTTTATTGTGAATGTAAATTGGAACAAATATTATTATTTATAATTGATTGTATAGTAGTAACAGTGTATACTTCCGTATGATCTTGTCATCAAAATTTGTTTCTTTGTGTGATTTGGGAATAAAACATCAAAATTATGATTCTCCTAGCTTTGAGATGCATGATCAATCAACTTTCGAACAAAAATACACTCATCCACAGAGTTAGTCCTGAATTGTTGTAGCTTTCTATCTATAGACGCCACTCAACAGTTTTTCATTCATTAACTTTCAACCATAGTCAATCCTCCAATTTAGACTAGTTATTGTAACTTTAATTGTACTCTTTTTTTCTTCCATAACATGTTTTCTCAAAAAATATTTGACTTTAAAAGCTCTAACAATCACTGAATCCTCTTACTGCATCAGTCTCCATCAGTGTTTTGGAAGAATAGCTTTATTAAAACTTTGATTCGTCAAAATCTCAAACCTCCATCTTCCAACCAACCCAACCAATGCATTTTCCTTCTCTATACAGTTCTTTTTAAGTTTTTACTCCAGATTTTCTTTGTTTTATAATATAAAATATATATTCTAATAATAAAAAAATATAAAAAATATATAAATTGTTGTTTATATCACATCATCTTTTAAGTTATTGTTTGTTTACGTTGAGAAGAATTCTGAGATAAAGTCAAAAGGATGTGTTATCTTGAGACAGAAGAATAATAATTTATGACCTCATGCCCTTGGCAAAACTATAAATATCTATCTCAAAGAGTTAATTAATCGCTAAATATTTCAATGTCAAAAGTAATAAAAACAGTGTATAGCATTTTTCTTCATTCTGTATTATTATATGATGCCATGTTAGTATAAACATTCCACACTCCTTTAGTCAGCATCATTGGGTTATTTTCGTACTAAACATCAATCTGTGAATTCAAACTTGAATGTACATAAGTGGGTATTGACTTGAATTTTAGCTTACTTGCTTCACATCACACACAGCTCATATGTACATATACGTTTTTTTACCTTATGATTTCATTTTCAGATGAAAAACTACGAAACTTCAACAAGGTGCAAAAACAACAAATCCTTTTTCTATCTTTCCATGGAACTAATTTACCAAAGTTGCATAAGAGTTCTTTTATATTATTTTTGTTTATCAGAATACATGTGGACAAAACTGAGTTAGATACTAGAATTAAGAGAAAAAAAATGCAGACACAAGAACAAGAAATCAGTACGTAAATTGTTAGATGATAAGGAAGGACTTGGAGAATTTAACATGTTTTAATGGGAATTAAAAAGGATTGAACAATAAAATGGGTACATGATTAAAAAATAGTATGTACATAAATTAAATTATCCCAACATATTTTATTTTCTTAATATCTAAGAAAAAGACAAAAACTTGTGTAGAATACTATTTTCGTGGGTGTACAAGTCGTTGAAAAAGTCTACGCTGATTATGTTTTACTTTATTTTCCCGATGACCCAAAAACTGGGTTGGCTACTGCATGTGGGGAATCAAGTTGTTTACTGGAGAAGACTGTTTATGTATAACTGGGGAAGACTGTTTATATATAACTGGGGAAGACTGTATACATACATGTATGTGTATGTTATATATATATATATATATATATATATATATATATATATTAATTTGTGAATATTTTTTGTTATCGTCAAACTAGAGGTAGGAATTGTGAGGTGGTTTTCGAGATAATTTTTTATAACTATAATTTTTGAATGTTTTGGGATAAGATAAGAGAAGTTATACTATATTTTTTAAAACCTCCATAAAATATTATATATTTCAAAATCTTTATAAAATATCATACATTTTAAATTTATAAACATTTATTTGTTTACTCATTTCTCATTTAAACATTGATGTAACTTTTGTAACATCCTTAATTTTACCCACATATAATGTAATAAAAGTAAAACAAGCAATATCTAATTACAAATAACATATACTACTTTCTCATATGTGTATCTCAAAAGAAATATCCCTCTTCATAGGGATTTAATATATATACATAAAAAAGTTTTAACAACAAAACAAAACATTCCAATAAAACTATCTCATTCTCCAGCTGTTCACTAAGGAGCTCTATCACCTGAATCTCATCTGCTCCCATGTAAAACACGATCATCACAGATAAAGAAACAAACACAAACAAATAACAGGTAAGCTATCTATATAAAAAGTTTTGATATAATTTAAATTTCAAATTAATAAGCATAATTCATCAATTCTCATATGATTTCTCAAACCATCAAGTGTCTATTACATTCATAAAATTCATCTTTCATATGTCAGACTTTTACTGACTCACAACACATAGACACTTGACTCTACTTCCGGAAGACTTGTGTATTGAAATTAACATCCAGAGACCTGCACCTGTCATACTACTGCTGTGAAACCCACACAGCCATGCACATAATTATCTCAATATCTCATCATCTTCATATGACAGGGTAAATCCATTTGTGCTCTGATCAGTTCTTTCAAACCTCAGAATCAGCCAATGGACCTCCTTCGACTCTCACCAACTGAATAACTTCATCTATTTGATTCCATTATATCAGTAGAGTCAGGATCGTCTCATTCACAGGACACTCACAAATCAATACATCCTAATAACAATCTCAACATGGTATTTCCTTTCCTGAAAATACTACGTCTTGATCACACTTTAACCTCATTACATACATCATTTAACATATCAATGCACCACTCAATCACTTCATATATATAAACTTTCTAAACAATCCAAATATATCTCAAACTTTACTTAAAACACATAATTAATTCCAAATATATGCTCTTTAAATCAATCATCATCTGAAATCACACAACACTTTCAATTCTCAATCACAAACAGTTTTCAACAAATTATTCCCATAACAGATTCAAAATCAACCATTCCAGTCAATATATTACTTTACTCTTCAAGAGAGACAATCATGCAAGCAAAAACAATTAGAATTGGTGACCACGTCACCTCCACATCCAGAATCTTCTAACCTAGGGTTTTATTAAAAATAATAAGACTAGCTTCCCTTACCTGAACTTTAGTTGATGCTCACCAAGAGCTCCAAACCTACCCAAAAGCTTAAAGGTAATTAACCTGCACCACAGAGTCCTAATCAAAATCTAACTATATAACTAGGACCTTGAGTTAACAGAGATTAACCCTAAAGCTAAAAGAGTCACATGTAAAACTCATGTAGACAACCTATCAAGTTCAAAATTTGACTCAAAGAAAAGGGCCAAAAATGAACTTACTCTATTTAGGATTTTGATCGGGCAATCTTGTAGTCTTTGCTGCCAGGAGTGTAATGGCGTACTCTGATCGTCGAACAGATGAACGAGGAGGTCAGAATCTTAGAGAGAAGGGAGAGAAATGAAAAGGGAAACTTTTAGAGAGATGGTGGTTATTTTAAAATGAAACCTGAATAACTGAATTTTCTATTTATATGTCATTTTCATTTTAATAATAAAATATTCAGGTATCATTTAAAATATATCACTTCTACTCTAAGGTTATTTTCTAGATCCTTACATTCTCCCTAACAACAAAAATTTTCGTCCCCGAAAATTGACTTACCAGAAAAGAGATATGGATAGGTTTCTCTAATGGTTTCTTCTAATTCCCAAGTTGAATCACCAGATTTATCATCCCACACCACCTTCACCATACTGATGGTCTTGCCTCTGAGCTGTTTACTCGATGGTCTTCAATCCTGACTGGTTTTGCTTCAAAAGACAAGTTATCCTTGATTTGCACATTATCCACTTCCAACACATGACTAGGGTCTGGGATGTACTTCCTTAGCTGTGATACGTGAAAGACATTATGCAGGTTTGCTAATTGAGGAGGTAGAGCAATCTCATAAGCCACTGGACCTATCTTCTTTAGGATCTGATATGGTCCAACAAACTTAGGAGATAATTTCCTTGATTTGATAGCTCGTCCTACACCTTTGGTTGGTGTCACTCTCATGAACACATGATCTCCAGCTGCAAACTCCAAAGGCTTTCTCCTCTTATCTGCATATGATTTCTGCCTACTTTGAGAAGCTTTCATTTTGTCTTGTATCTGTTTCACCTTCTCAGTGGTCTGTTGAATTAACTCTGGCCCAACCAAAACTGTTTCACCATCCTTATACCAACATAAAGGAGTTCTGCATTTCCTCCCATACAAAGCTGCATATGGTGCCATCCCAATACTGGCATGATAACTATTATTATAAGTAAACTCCACCAGAGGCAACATCTCATCCCAACTTCCCAGATGATCCAAGATACATGTCCTCAACAGATCTTCTAAGGATTGGATCGTCCTCTCAGACTGCCCATCTGTTTGAGGATGATATGCAGAGCTCATTCTCAATCTAGTTCCCAAAGAATCTTGTAAACTCTGCCAAAACCGTGAAGTAAATCTAGGATCTCTATCTGAAACAATACTAGAAGGCACCCCATGCAATCTTACAATCTCTTTGATGTACAATTGTGCCAACTTAGTCATAGATATTCTCAAATTAACTGGAAGAAAATGAGCGCTCTTCGTCAGTCGATCAACTATTACCCAGACTGCATCATGACCCCTTACTGATCTTGGTAAATGAGTAACGAAATCCATAGCAATGCTATCCCATTTCCACTCAGGAACATCTAACTGTTGTAACAAACCACCAGGTCTCTGATGTTCTACCTTTGCCTTCTGACATGTTAAACATGTAGCAACATATAGAGCTATTTCTTTCTTCATGCCTGACCACCAAAATGACTCCTTCAAATCTTGGTACATCTTATTCATACCGGGATGTAGACTAAGATAACTCTTGTGACCCTCTTCTAGGATCATTCTCTTCAGTTCTTCATTTGCAGGTATGCAAATTCTGCCATTAAATCTTAAGATCTCATCTTCTCCCATCACAAAGTCTTTAGCCTGATCTGTACCTAGTAAATCCATAGTACGCTTCAGAGTAGGATCCTCTAACTGCTTTTCCTTTATCATTCCAAGAAAATCATTAGTTATAGTTAACTTACTACAACTAATATGATCAACATGAAATTTCACTCCTAAATTTAGATCTCTGAATTGCTCAATCAACTTTTGTTCTTCAATCATCATGGTTGACACCTGTACTGACTTTCTACTCAAAGCATCTGCAACTACATTAGCCTTCCCTGGATGATACATCAGTTGGAAATCATAATCCTTCAAAAACTCCATCCATCTTCTTTGTCTCATATTCAACTCTTTTTGATCAAACAAGTATTTCAAACTTTTATGGTCACTGAACACCTGAAATTGAGCTCCATATAAATAATGCCTCCAAATCTTCAAAGCAAACACCACAGCTGCCAACTCTAAGTCATGAGTTGGATAGTTTCTCTCATGAACTTTGAGTTGCCTTGAAGCATATGCAACTGGTCTTTTCTCTTGCATCAAGACACAACCCAAACCCTGATGTGAAGCATCACAGTAAACTTCAAAAGGTTTTCCTGTATCAGGAATCACTAACACCGGAGCACTAGTTAACCTTTTCCTCAGCTCTATGAAACTCTCCTCACATCTGTCAGTCCAAGCAAAAGGTTGATCTTTGCGGGTTAATTGAGTCAAAGGAGCTACTACCCTGGAAAAATCTTCAATGAACCTCCGATAGTAGCCAGCTAAACCCACAAAACTCCTTATCTCAGTCACTGTCTTTGGACGTTCCCATTGAAGCACTGCCTCCACTTTGGCTGGATCCACTGAGATCCCCTGAGTTGATATTACATGCCCTAAGAAGTTGACTTCTTTCAGCCAAAACTCACACTTAGAGAATTTAGCATATAATTGCTTCTCCCTCAAAATCTCCAACACTGTCTTCAGATGCTCTTCATGTTCTCCCTTAGTCCTTGAATAAATAAGTATGTCGTCTATAAAAACTATAACAAACTTATCCAAGAACGGACGAAAAATTCTATTAATGTAATCCATGAACAAAGCTGGAGCATTTGTTACTCCAAACGGCATTTCCACATACTCATAGTGTCCATAACGAGACCTAAAGGCTGTCTTCTGAACATCTTCAGCCTTTACCAAAATCTGGTGGTATCCAGATCTCAGATCAATCTTTGAGAACACTGAGGCTCCATGTAACTGATCCATCAAATCATCAATTCTGGGCAGAGGATACTTGTTCTTGATGGTCAACTTATTCAACTGTCTGTAATCTACACACAAACGAGACCCTCCATTTTTTTTTTAACTAGAAGCACAGGAGCTCCCCATGGAGATACACTTGGTCTGATGAATTGTTTCTCTAATAAATCTTCAACTTGCTTCTTTAGTTCAATCAACTTAGCTGGAGCCATTCTGTAAGGTGCCATTGACACTGGCCCAGCTTCAGGTACCAAATCAATAGAGAATTCTACTTCTCTCTTAGGAGGTAATCCAGGTATTTCTTCTGGAAATACATCCATGAAATCCTTCACCACATGTATACTACTCATTTCTTCTTCATTCTTAACTTCCATCTGAGTTAAGATTACAAAACACTTTGATCCTTCTTTCAATTCTGACCACACCTGCTGAGCAGACATCACATATGACTTCTTGGAATCTGAAAATACTATTTTCTGTTGACCACAATCTATGAGAATGTGATTGGCAGATAGCCAATCCATCCCTAAGATAACATCTAAGTCCTGAAGAGGTAGACAGATCAAATTTATTTTGAACCTGCGTCCCTCTACTATTACTGGACATTCAGAACAAACTGTAGAGGTCAAAACTTTTCCTGATGTTGGTGTAGAGACCAACAATTCAAACGACAACTCTTTTACTAGAAGACCCAACTCCGCTACACATAAACTCGACACAAAAGAGTGTGTCGCTCCAGAATCAAATAAAACTTTCACATATCTACTAGCTATATAACATACACCTTGTACCAAGTTACCTGACTGAGATGCTTCAGCTCCTGACATAGCAAACACCCTTCCAGTTGCTTGGGGTCTACCACCTCCTCCTCTTCCTGACTGCAAGTTACCTCCAGGAATTATCCTCCTCCTATTAGGGCAATCTTTTGATAGATGTCCTTCTTTCTGACAAGTATAACACTTTCTCTCTGATGAAAGTTGAGGACAATCTTTCTTCAAATGGGGTCCAGCACAGTGATAACATGTGGGTCTCCATGGTTGTTGTTGCTGAAACTGTGGTAGAGATGTTCCTGTCCTATGTTGTGGAGGTCTAGCATAAGGTTTATGTTGTTGATGCTGCACCTTGGCCTTCCCACTGGAAGACCCTCCTTGGTGTGATCTGATCACCCTGGAATCACCATTTTCCAGGGTCTCCACCATCTTCGCCTTCTCCACCAAGGCGGGAAACTCTCTAATGCACATAGGAGCTATAGTCTTCTTCAGCTCATGTTTTAGACCTTCTTCAAACTTCCTACACCTCCAAGCCTCAGAGGTAGCTTGGGTGTAGAATCTGGCTAGGTACTCAAACCTAGTAGCATATGCATTCACTGACATCTCTCCCTGTTCCAACCTGAGGAATTCAGCTTCCTTTGCAAACCGTGCACTATCTGGAAAATATTTCTCTAAAAACTTCACTCTGAAACTCTCCCAGTCTAATACTTCATCTCTGGCTTCCATCATCTGTTGAGCTCCCATCCACCAGAACTCTGCTTCTCCAGACAATAAATATGTAGCAAATACCAATTTCTTATCCTCAGGGCAGGAGGTTGCCCTAAAGATCTTCTCTAAATCTCTTATCCATTGGTCTGCTTGGTCAGGAGTGGCATTCCCAGTGAACTTAGGTGGGTTGTGTCTCATGAACTCTGTCAGTCCCATCTGCTCCTGAGACTGACTGACATGGGAAGCTGTTGCACCAGATCTAGCAGTCTCCCAATGATGCATTGCTGCCTGGTGATTCTGAGCCATTGCCATATTCTGTTGTTGGATGGCATTTGCCATCATCTCAATAGCCCTGGCAATCTGGTTCATCTCAGAAGAAGGTTGGGGAGGGGTAGGAGGGGTAGGAGGTCTAGGAGCCATGCTATACAACAGAAAAGAAAGATTTAGGATGAATCTAAAAAAAATCATAACTATGTAGTTTTACTAACAAACTAACTAAAGCACACATAAACAATCCCATAACCCTTAGGTCTCCTAAGGTTCGAACAGCTCTGATACCATAATGTAACATCCTTAATTTTACCCACATATAATGTAATAAAAGTAAAACAAGCAATATCTAATTACAAATAACATATACTACTTTCTCATATGTGTATCTCAAAAGAAATATCCCTCTTCATAGGGATTTAATATATATACATAAAAAAGTTTTAACAACAAAACAAAACATTCCAATAAAACTATCTCATTCTCCAGCTGTTCACTAAGGAGCTCTATCACCTGAATCTCATCTGCTCCCATGTAAAACACGATCATCACAGATAAAGAAACAAACACAAACAAATAACAGGGTAAGCTATCTATATAAAAAGTTTTGATATAATTTAAATTTCAAATTAATAAGCATAATTCATCAATTCTCATATGATTTCTCAAACCATCAAGTGTCTATTACATTCATAAAATTCATCTTTCATATGTCAGACTTTTACTGACTCACAACACATAGACACTTGACTCTACTTCCGGAAGACTTGTGTATTGAAATTAACATCCAGAGACCTGCACCTGTCATACTACTGCTGTGAAACCCACACAGCCATGCACATAATTATCTCAATATCTCATCATCTTCATATGACAGGGTAAATCCATTTGTGCTCTGATCAGTTATTTCAAACCTCAGAATCAGCCAATGGACCTCCTTCGACTCTCACCAACTGAATAACTTCATCTATTTGATTCCATTATATCAGTAGAGTCAGGATCGTCTCATTCACAGGACACTCACAAATCAATACACCCTAATAACAATCTCAACATGGTATTTCCTTTCCTGAAAATACTACGTCTTGATCACACTTTAACCTCATTACATACATCATTTAACATATCAATGCACCACTCAATCACTTCATATATATAAAGTTTCTAAACAATCCAAATATATCTCAAACTTTACTTAAAACACATAATTAATTCCAAATATATGCTCTTTAAATCAATCATCATCTGAAATCACACAACACTTTCAATTCTCAATCACAAACAGTTTTCAACAAATTATTCCCATAACAGATTCAAAATCAACCATTCCAGTCAATATATTACTTTACTCTTCAAGAGAGACAATCATGCAAGCAAAAACAATTAGAATTGGTGACCACGTCACCTCCACATCCAGAATCTTCTAACCTAGGGTTTTATTAAAAATAATAAGACTAGCTTCCCTTACCTGAACTTTAGTTGATGCTCACCAAGAGCTCCAAACCTACCCAAAAGCTTAAAGGTAATTAACCTGCACCACAGAGTCCTAATCAAAATCTAACTATATAACTAGAACCTTGAGTTAACAGAGATTAACCCTAAAGCTAAAAGAGTCACATGTAAAACTCATGTAGACAACCTATCAAGTTCAAAATTTGACTCAAAGAAAAGGGCCAAAAATGAACTTACTCTATTTAGGATTTTGATCGGGCAATCTTGTAGTCTTTGCTGCCAGGAGTGTAATGGCGTACTCTGATCGTCGAACAGATGAACGAGGAGGTCAGAATCTTAGAGAGAAGGGAGAGAAATGAAAAGGGAAACTTTTAGAGAGATGGTGGTTATTTTAAAATGAAACCTGAATAACTGAATTTTTTATTTATATGTCATTTTCATTTTAATAATAAAATATTCAGGTATCATTTAAAATATATCACTTCTACTCTAAGGTTATTTTCTAGATCCTTACAACTTTTTCAATCATAATTATTTATAAAATTTTTAAGTTTAACTCAATCCCATAAAATCAGTTCAATGAGAATTGGACCCACTTATACACAATGAAATATTTTCATCTTTAGTCGATATGATCTCCAACAATCTATTATATTTATTTATCTATATTTAATAAAAAAATTAAAAAATAATATAATATAACACTCATTAATTAATAAGTTATATATATAACTAAATTTAAATTTATATCAAAATATAAAAAGTATACACATTAAAATTCCTTTTTATTCATTTAATTAGGACGGTAATACAGTATAATGTTCTATATTTCAACAGAGTCTATTATGGGGAAAAAACAATTGTTTCAAATCATTTTATTATTTTAATCGATATTTCACTAATTCCAAATTACTATTCCATAAATAAGATCTCTCATTAAAATATTCTTCACTGTCCAAAAATTATAATAAAGTTTGCATGAATTACTTTATTATTTGTAAATTTTTCATAAAATAGTGTGTCATGCGTGTAGATGGCACAGTCAAACAGAGGTGGTGAATCTTATTTATTCCAAAGAAGAAAAACACCTTTAATTTCAAAAGTGGTGTTGCTTAGAACTTTCAAAATAGAAATGTCCGGCTTACAAAAACATTTGCCATATAATTCTTTCGTTCTTTTTATTTTTGTTTTTTATTTACAGGATGAGTCAGAGTAAAGTTAGCTACGTCATTTGTCATTTGATATTATTGATCGAATAATTAGATATTGTAGTATAGATAAAATAGACTTAGATAATACTTGATATTAACAGTAATAATTGTTGTACGTGTCAGTCGTTTTTCTTGCGTTTGGTTGTTTCTTTTTAGTATTTCAGTTCCAATTCTTCAACTATTGGATACTCGATAGAGAATAAACCTTCTACTAATTTAAACAAATATAAGTTAATTTAAACCATTTTTAAAAATAGGTTCTCCCTTGGTTCTCAAATCAAGAGATTCACGAATACAAATATTTTCATGTGTAACATGAAAAATAACATGATATAAGCTAATCTAATGTTCTAAAAATGGAGTGTGACCAACAATTTAATAGCAAAGAATATATATATATATATATATATATATATATATATATATATATATATATATATATACCAACCTTGAGAGCTAATTATCGGTTAAAGCTTTGAATAGCATTATGTGGCTCACCAAAAATTCAGTTATGTGTTGTCAAGTGTGACCCATGCCGGGAAGGATCTAGCTTGAAATTTATGCATTGATTATGAAACTGAAAGGTACTAGCTTGACTCTAGTAAGCATGATTATCGGTGATTCAAAATCAAACTTCGCAATATTTTTTAGTTTACACATAGAAAGCGGTTAAAGAAAAATATTTCAATGAAGTAGTATAAATAAAAATCTAACATATTGTTAAAAAAATCATTTTAATATTATAATATATTTTTCAACTATCTCATATGTTTATCTTATATTTAAAATTTGTTCTATTAGTTTGACGCATTTCATTTATCATATATCTATAATATAAACATGTATGATGGTTAAAAATGTAAAATCTAAAAAATAAAATAAATTATTTAACCATTTTAAAAATTATTAGTACAAGAAAATTATTAAATAAAATTTAATTATAGAGACAAAAAGTAATTTGTCACTATATTGATTAATTAGATACTAAAGACTAAAAATTAGTGGTATATAAAGTAGTTTCTACTATTAATAAAATTTAAAAACTAATAAATATCACTAATTTTTCTTAGTCTCTAAAATTGTATTTAATTTAGTCAGTATAGTGACTAATTATTTTTTTTTATTTCTAAAATTTATTTTTATGTAATGATTTTCTTGTAGTGGATACATGATTGAACATATTTAACTTAGGAGGCAATTGACCTTGATAATGTTTAAAAATAAAGTTTATCATTGCCTCAAATCATTTCACATTCTTCAAATTGTTTATTTTGTCTAACCATTATTCTTTTTTGTTCATTCAATTTTGACTTTAATGCAATAATCTATATTAGAATACAATCTATCATAAAAAAAATAGTGAAAAAATTCATACACATTAAAAAAAGGCTTAATTACCTTTTTGGCTCTACATTAAGAGTCAAAAGTCACTTTGGTCCATTGGTTTTTAAAAAAATCAATTTCGTCTTAAGTTTTTTAAAAAAATATGCAATTTTGTTCCTTCTATTAATTTTGAACGTCATTAAGTGGTGATGATGTGATAGATAAAGCGACACATTTATGAACATGTGGAGCAAAGGACGTTGTTTTGGGACATGAGAGGCTGAAGAGGTGGATGAAAGAGTCAGTGCTGGAGACTGTGAAGAATTTGAGAACAGCCGCTATTGGTGCAAGTTTACCCTAAATTAGGAGCGACGACCACAACGACAAAAAAAGGGTGTTGGTGGAGGACTAGTAGACAATGAAGGAAACATGAGAGAAGAGCGAGTCACTAATGCCGAAATGGTTAATATTTGTGGAGGAGTTGGGGGGACCAAAGTCAAATTCCAGTAGTGAGGATGGTGCTTGGGATGATTGTCCCAAGAAATGAAATGCATATCATTCATTGTTCACAAGTCACAAAATAACTTTCATTCACAAGTCGTTCAACATTACATAATCCCCACAATGAATTGGTATAATTATTTACAAGTGATGCTTTCTGTCATGCATAAAACCTTGAAATAATACCACATAAAATGTTTCTTAATCTTCAAAACCATAATTGTCCCCATTATCTATTCACATGAAGCTTTATATGGTATTGAAGAAGATGATACCTCCAATGTTCACAATACCCAAAATCAAATTCCAATTATACTCCATGGGTTTAATGCAACATGTTCTCACTCTTTATTCTGTCTCTCTATATGCAACAAGGGAAAGGGGAGGCGCATGAAGAAGAATATTATGATGGTTATGGCAATGCATGTGGGTTTGATGAGAGGAGAAAGAAGAGTTTAGGATTTGTGAAATGCATTTTCTTTGGGCAAGAGTGAAGATAAGGCTCTAATGGGAGAGAATAGATAGAGGGAAGAAAAGGGTGTTGGAATACAACCATGATTACATATGGAGTCCATGAGTTCATAAATATATCATTATGTGTTATTATTTTGTGTGTCACGTCATTATCACCTAAGGTGATTCATACGAAATTAATATAAGAAATCAAATTGCATCTTTCTATAAAATAAAAACTAAAGACAAAATTAATTTAAAAAAAAAATAATTAAATAAAAATGACTTTTAACCATTAATATAAAGAGAAAAAAAAGATAATTAGACCAAGTCAAATGAGATATCAATAAACAAATTTAATGTGTGGTAAAAAAATATAAGTGAATCGAAGACTTGAAAATGGACGAATGATATTTGTAATGTGATAATTTTTATTTTGTTTTACAATTTTAAATAACATCCTCTCGGGTATATGTTGTCTGTAAAATAAAAAATGAGAAAGATAGATATTTTTTAATGAGATTATTGTTTAATTCAATTCTATTATTTTCTCTGAGATTATTTTTATTATTGATTGCACTTTCGTCTATCAAATTACAAATCTTAAATTGCTAGTTTAAATAAAACAATCATGATTAATTTTGTTTTATAAATATTGTTTTCTTGTAAGACAACAGTATTAAAAATTAAGAAGAAGATATAATTATTTGTAATTTATATATCTTGACTTTTGAAAAACCCAACAAGTTGGTCTCTCCAAGTGGATAAACCTTTATCACTTTTTCATAAAGCTGTTATAGTGATCCCATCGAAATATCCTCAACAATTGTTTATCCTATACTTAGCCTCCATAATTAATTTGTTGAGAAAAATAAATTTCTGGAGTTCAATTGCAACTTATAAATAAATTAAATTTCAATTATTTTATCCCTAATTAATAATTTCATCCAAAAGTATTTTTTCAATTAGTTTAAATTTTTATTCCTTTTTTTATACTATATCTACATAAAAATAATAATGTTTCATATATACTCAATTATCTTCATCTTATAAATTAAATTTATAAAATTGAATTAGAGTTAATTTTATTTTATAATATTTTTCTTATTTTTTATATAATAAAAAAAATAATTTAGAAAAATATTTTGTTAAGCCTTAATTAATTAAGTTTTGTAAATAACTAAGTTGAAATAGATATTTTGGTAAAATAGGTAATTTGATGTATTAATCTCAATTTGTTTAATGTAACATGTTTTATATTTTGTTCAAATAGATATTTTGTTCAGTAAGAAAAGTTAGTCTTATTCTTTTCAATAGAACTCTAGGTTAGAAGATCTCGATGTGAGGTTACCTGATCACCAATTTCAATTTTTGCTTGTAGGATTGTCTCTTATGAAGAGTAAAGTAATATATTGACTGAAATGATTGATTTTGTTGATTTTAAGGTGAATAAGTTGTTAAAAGTGTTTGTGATTGAGAATTGAAAGTGTTTGAATGATAATATAAATGAGTTGAACTGTTTTTTAATATTTTGTTGAATTGCTTAAATGAGATGTTTGATAAGAAGTGGTTGTTTGATTTTAGATGATAATTGATTTAAAGAGCATATATTTGAAACTTAGTTATGTGTTTAAGTGAATTTTGAGATATACTTAAATTGTTTAAAAAGTTTAAAATATGATGTGATTGAATGGTGCATTGATGTGTTAAATGATGTATATAATGAGGTGAAAATGTGATCAAGACATAATATTTTTAGGAAAGAAAATATTGTGTTGAGATTGTTATTAAGGTGTATTAATTTGTGAGTGTCTTGTGAATGAGAGAATCTTGACTCTACTGATATAATAAAATCACATAGATGAAGTTAATCAGTTGGTGAGAGTTGAAGGAGGTTCATTTGACTGAGTCTGAGGTTTGAAAGAACTTATCATAACAGATCAAATGGATTTACCCTGTCATATGAAATGATGAGATATTGAGATTGATTATGTGAATGACTGTGTGGATTCACAGTGAGTAGTATGACAAATGCAAGTCTCTGGATGCTAATTTAAATACACGAGTCTTCCGGAAGTACAGTCGAGTGTTTGAGTATTTGAGTCAGTAGAAATCTGGTAGGAATAATGCGGATGATAAATGTGATAGACACTTGATGACTTTGTGCAAATTATGAGAATTTGATGAATTATGGATGTTTTTAAAAAATCAAATTTATATTAGAATTCTCAAAAATAGTTAGTTTACCCTATGCTTTGTTTTGTGTTTGTTTTCTTTAAATCTGTGATGATCATGTTAATTCACATAGGAACAGATGAAGTTGTAGGTGATAGAGCTCCTCAGTGAGCAGTCAGAGAAACAAATGTTTTATTTTGAATGTTTTATTTGTAGACTTTTGTTATATATTAAATCCCTATGAATAAGATATCTTTTTTAAATACAAATATGATAAAGTAGTATATTTTTATATATTAATTAGATATTACATGCATAAATATTTTAACAAATATAAAATATATTAGTAAATATGGATAAAAATAGAGATGTTACATGTGAGTCTATGTTTAGTATTGTACTCAAAAGTTACATTTTTTGACGTTTTGTGAATGTTATTTTGTATTAAAAGAAGTAAGAAGATTATATATATATATATATATATATATATATATATATATATATATTTAAAAAAAGGAATAGAAGATAAATCATTTATGTTGTCCAAGTTTATCCACCACTTTCCCTTTGCTTGTCAATTCTAACTCTTGCTTTGGATTTTAGATAAAGACATATCAAAAGTATGAATATTGGCACTTTCCTTAGCATTCTAAACCCAAAAAGATGCCACAAATTGACAAAAAGTGTGTGAGAAGAGTTAAAAGAAAAAAGATACTCTAGTTCATTGTTCATTGGGTATATTCTTGTGGGCACCTTACTCATCTTAATACTTTATGTGTAACAAATCTTAGAGTTAATGAAACAACAGATAACAAACTATATATGTTTATTAATCAACAAATAATATAAATTTCAATTATAAATGAAATAATTATATATGTAATTACGTGTCACATAAAGATCAATTGAAGCAGAGTAGAAAATTGAATATCCTTTATAAATTTAAAAGAATGATGTTTACAATAATCAAACACTTGCATTTATAGCAGCCGCACAATAGCATAATGGGGAAAAAGTTGAGCAAGACAATTTAATTAAGTAACTTTATCAATTATTCCAAGTATAGTGTTATATCCTAAGTTGTTTCTTATTCTAAACGTAACTTATCATATATGCACTGAGGCTTAACAAGTTGCATCTTGCTTAAAATAATCCGTCACCCAAACAAATTAAAGTGCCGCTAATATTTGATTCTGATGTGGTGTGTAACATTTTTCTGCAAGTTTCCTCTTTGGACGACAAAACGTAACAATCCCAATTAAAAAGAAAGCCCATTAAATTGTAATGAAGGGAAGACAGCTTCTTCCTACACCTCCATGGCTTCTTCCACACCCGAATACTAAAAGCACATTTACTATTGTATCCTTCAGTAAAAAAAATATTAAAAAAAATAAAATATAACTTTAACCTAATTTAATTTAACCTACTTTCACTTTCTCTCCCTTTCTCCTTCACTCCGAACGCCGCACACCTCCATCCATCTCCCACCTCCTTTAACTTTTCTCCTTCTCTCAAATTCTCATCCTCTCAAAGTTCTCCTTTTCCACTGCCATCTTCATTTACAACATTTATAGGTTAGTAATTTCATTGGTTTTAATTTTGAAGTGATATGTAGCGGAAGACACAGTATAGTCTGGTAACCATTCGCACAAATAGGTACCGAATTACGTAACTCGGTGGATTTTAAGTTAGGTTCTGGAATACATAATCCGGTTGGTTTCTAGTTAGGTTCCTGATTATGTAATTCGGTAGTAGCAGTATTTTAGTTAGAGTTCTGGATTACATAATCCGTAGGTTTATCCAATTAAGTTCCACATTGTGTAATCCGAAAGTTGAAATTTTTATTGAGGGACAGGTTTGGTATTTTAAAAATTTATACAGGTGCCCGAAAAAATCATGGAGGTGCATAAAGAAGTTGTCCGGAGGGAATTATGGGTTGATTTGGATAGATGAGAATTTGCCTAAGAAATTTCTAGAATACTTGCAATATCTTTACATGATTGTTTCTTCCTGCACCTCCATACCTTCTTCTCTCACCTCCACAAATTTCCAAATTTTCAAAAATGTCCTTCTATAATATTCTGAATTACGTAATCTGGAAGTCATTTTTCAAATTTATAATTAGCTTCCAGATTGTGTAATCCGGAAATTTACTTTTCGGATTACATAATCTGAAAGTCTTATTTAGCTTCCGGATTATGTAATCTGAAAATCTTTTTTCAAATGTGTTCCAGATTACATAATCCAGAAATTAGTCTATGGGGATTACACAAAAAGAATAAAAATATATTTTCATGTTGTGTATAGAGGTCTCAGAAGAAGATATGGAGGTGAGGAAGAAAGAGTCTCTTTACATTGAAGCAAAAAAACTTGATTAATATGGATAAGGAATCTCTAGTAGTAGAACACGTTCAACAAGTTATTTTGACCCAGAAAAGATGGAACTTCAATTCCAAGAAAAAACGAAGTAGTTATCATGGCAAAAAGGTTGAAGTGTTTTATTTTATGCATACTCTTACAATAAGGCCACATATCAAATCCAACTCATTTCTAAAACAAGTTTTAATTTACTAACTCATTAAATAAGTAAGTTGAAAAAAATTTAGACTCCAAAATTCTTATATAAAATAAGTTAGGAATAAATTAGGCTATACTTAAAGTAAATTTGTTCTATTGATAAAAATCCAATTACTTTCTAAATATTTTTTAAAATTACGAAAATTCTTAAAATATCTCAATTTACAAATTAATGTTTAAATATTTTATATTAATTATAAATAATTTCTAATTTTATAATTTACCTGTAAGGTAAGGATCAATTCAATCTATTTGGGTTTAATTTGACCTAATCTAACATAGATTCGGTCTCACATAACGTTGTAAAATTTAGACTACACCCCTTACATTTTTCTTCCTGCACCTCCAAGATGATTATGTTCTTAACTTCTTATTAAACTCTTTGTATAGTGATCCTGAAAGGAATTCAATTCTACTACATTGAAATATTGAATTACAATGCTATTCTTTATGAGACCCTATGTGTGTTTGTCACCCATCAAAATATATGTAACAAATGGGATAAATATCTGCTTGTATGATTGGATATGGAGTGGGTATTTATTCACAAAAGTTAATAAAGATAAAAGCTAAAATGATTCTAATTATAACATTTTCCGATATCACTTATATTTTTAATAATATATTTGAATATTTTGTTGTTTATATGTTTGGGCGAATTTATAAGTATACACAATATAATAGTGTATTTTATGTGTATTATACAATAATAATAAAAATTATATTTTTTGTAGATTTTAAACATGTGTTCTGTTGTTTCCCAGATTTTCACAAAATATAAATTTTTGTATATTTGTATTATTATTATTATATTCATATAATTCATTAGCCTTTAAAATTAAAAAATATTGATTTTTTTTAAAATTAAAAAAGTGAATTCACATATCTACATCTTTCTCACTATATGCAAATAAATATTTGACAAAAAAAGACCACATTTTCTATTCTAGTAGTAAAATAAAGTCTTGGTTATAATTAAACAAATACATAAATATATTACATACCTTAATTTATATATGCTCAACGTTTTGTTTAGATTAACATGTATGAGTAGAGTTTTATAAAATTGAAGAAAAGAAAAAACGAGCACACTCACGTATTAGTAAATTTTAGATGCATGAAAACCTTTTGAGGTTTAATGTACTTAAAATTGAGGATTGAATTTTGATACAAGAGAGGGTAAGGGAAGCAGTAACAAATATTTTTAGACAACTCAAAGTTCATGAGAGAAATTATCATATTTATGACATCACAACATAGAAAAAACAATTGTGATATCATGATTATGATAATTTCGTAATGTTAAATTGTCGTATGATGAGAGAAGATAAAATGTTGAAAGTTTTGTATGTGATAAGATGTTTACCTCCCAATTTTAATAGACTTTGCAAGATGCTTTGAAATCCAGATTGAAAATAAACTCTACATATCATTCTTAAACAGATAGTCAGTTAGAGTAAACAATTCAATCAAACAATTCAATCTTCAGAAGACATGTTGAGGACGTATGTATTAAATCAATTGGGTAGTTGGGATGAAATGTTTCCTTTAGTGGAGTTTATACACAACAATAGTTTTCATGTTTTCATGTTAATATTGGGATGACACCATATGAAGCTTTATACGGGATGAACTGTAATACCCATTTGTATTGATATTAGAAGGAATAGATAGTCTTGGTTGGACGAGAGTTAATCTAATAGACTACTGAGAAGGTGAAGCAAATTGAGGAAAGGATAAGAGTTCCTTAGAGTAGGTAAAAATCATATGTAAATCATAGGAAAAAGTATTTGGATTTTACAACTTGAGACCATGTTTAAAGTACCAAAGGTGTTGGAAGAGCTATTAGATCAAGAAAATTGTTTCTTATATTCATCGAACCTTATCATATTTTTAAAAAATTAAATTGAGTGGCTCATGAGATCATCTACCTCCTAATTTAGCAAACTTACATAATGTATTTCATGTGCCTTAGTTTATAAAGTACATACCTAACCCAACCATGTGTTGAAGATAGATAATGTGTAAGTTAAGAATATTTTTTAGGCTAAACTAGTTAGCTTTAAAGATCATAAGAGTAAACAACTCAGAGAAAAGACCATGTTGATGATGAAGGTGTTGTGGGACGTTAAGTTTGGCGATTCAACATGGAAAATGGAAGAATTCGTTACAATTTTTATTTGTAGTTGGGGTAATCTAACCCCGCTGCTCACACACACAACCCTTTTCCCTCTATTTTTCTCAATATCTCTAAGATTTCGCCTTGAGTCTCAAGACTTTAAGATTGGTCTCTCTTAAGTTAAAGTTCAGTGGTATGTTTGAATCTTTTATCCAAATTTGTGTTGTTATGCTACCACGATTATCTTTAGGACTTTGTACTTTTTGTAATTACACCTACTTCTAATCAAGTAAGAAAATATAATCTTATTTTTTAATAGACCTTTAGGTTAGAAGATCTTAATAAAAATGTAACATGGTTACAATTTCCAAATTTTATTATTGTTGACTAAAATAGATGTTAATTAATGAAAAAATTAAAGTTTAAACAATTAAATAAATAGTTGGTGATTTAAATAAGTTTAACATTGGGCTTTACTTGACAATTGAGTTTTTAAAATGGAGTATATATGTTCTCGACTTAAATCCGCTTAGCACTTTATACTTTTTCCTTGCACTTAAGATAATTTGTTGTGCACAACTTAGCTTTCACAAATCATTATTAATACTAACATATTAATCCTACATTATATATTAACGTTAAATTTAAAAATTAAATCTAATATAAATAAATTAGATACTACACGTATAACAAAAAATAAATATTTGTACGGTTATTCTTTTCGTATTGGTTAGGAAGAGACAAATTGATATTTCACATTATTTGCTAACGTTTGATTTAGGAACTTTTGCTTCATGCGAGAAGCATTGGTCCCTTTTTATTAGTCATTTTTTTTTTATGTAAATAGGTTGTTTTGTATTAGTTTTTTATTTATTTCTTTCTTGTTCTATATTCATATATAAAATGTGATTTTTTTTCATCACGTAATTTTTAGAAGAATACCTTTAATAAATATTTTAACCTCAACATTTCATTTAGTATTTAGAGTTTAATTTTGATATTTAACTATATTCTCACATATTCGAGTCGAAGAGGAAAAACATTAAAAAAAAATTCAATCCCTTAAATACATTTCAATCCCTTAATTTTGAAAGTTTTTTTTATACAAATTAACAAAGGTGTAATAAAATCATATTAAATGTACATTTCAATTAAACAAAAACAAATACTAGAAATAAATTTAGTAACATCACTTTTCAAAATATATCAATTAAATAATTCAATTCAATAAATGTTGGTTAAATTTTAAATTCCAATCTACAGTATGTCATAAAGAAAGAGAAAATAACATGAACTAAGGACCTGTTTAAATTGTTCGTGAGCAGGGAGAGAGTGAATTTGGAAGAATTAGAGAAAATGTATGAGATTATTTTGGTAGAAGAATGATAGAGTAAATTTGTAATGATGATTTTTTTTAAGTTTACAAATTTGTCTTTGTTATTAAAAAATATTTGAATAATTAATTATGATTTTTTTTGTGTAATTTGAATTAATTAAATTTTTTAATATATAATATTCATAATTATTTATATTATAATAAAAAAATAAATAATATAATAAAAAATATTTTTGTGTTAAATTGAAAAAAAATTATTAAATATATTAAAATATATGAAAATAATATGTATTATTATATTCATTTATTATTTTATATAACTATATATATTTTGTTAATATTATTATTTTTTTATTTTCATTATTTATATTTGTATGTTATTCTTAATAAGTATAATTAAATATTTTTTAAATTATAAATAATTTAAGTAATATTTAATTTTGATATTGCAAAAAAATGCATGTCGAATGATATTTTGGTAAAAAACAACCATCCTACATTAATCTCCACAAATCTCTTTATTTTGTGAAGAATGAAAAAAATCACTCACCTTTTCTCCCATTCACTCTCCCACCCTCAGAACCCTTGAAACAAACACAAGAAAACACCTCCACCCCTCCCCATGAAAACAAACACACTCCTCCCTATTTTTCGCGATATCTCGCTATTTCTCACGTTATCTCGCTATTTCCCACGTTATCTCGCGAGATCAATTTACTTCTCGCGAGATCTTCCTATTTCTCACGAGATCTCCGATTTTCTAGAAAGATCTCTCTATTTCTCGCAAGATCTCCCATTTTCTCGCGAGATCTCCCAATTTCTCTCATTTTCTCGCGAGATCTTCTTATTTCTAGCGAGATCTCCCCATTTCTCGCGAGATCTCCCATTTTCTCGTGAGATCTCGCGTGGGAGATCTCCCTATGTCTCGCGAGATCTCCCTATTTCCAGCGAGATCTCTCTATTTCTCGCGAGATCCCCAAATTTCTCACGAGATCCCACGAGATCTCCCTATTTCTCGCGAGATCTCCCAATTTCTCTCATTTTCTCGCGAAATCTCCCAATTTCTCACGAGATCTTCCTATTTCTCGCGAGATCTTCCTATTTCTAGCGAGATCTCACGAGATCTCCCAATTTCTCGCGAAATAGAAGATCTTCCTATTTCTCACGAGATCTCCGATTTTCTAGAAAGATCTCTCTATTTCTCGCGAGATCTCCCATTTTCTCGTGAGATCTCTCAATTTCTCTAATTTTCTCGCGAGATATTCCTATTTCTAGGAAGATCTCCCCATTTCTCGCGAGACCTCACTATTTCTAGGAAGATCTCACGAGATTTCTCTATTTCTCGCGAGATCTTCCTATTTCTCGCGAGATCTTCCATTTTCTCGCGAGATCTCGCTTTTTCTCGCGAGATCTCCCTATTTCTCGCAAGATCTCCCTATTTCTCGCGAGATCTCTCTTTTTCTCACGAGATCTCCTATTTTCTCACAAGATCTCCTATTTCTCGCGAGATCTCGCAATATCTTTCTATTTCTCGCGAGATCTTCCTATTTTTCGCAAGATCTTCCTATTTCTCACGAGATCTCCCATTTTCTCAGGAGATCACCCTATTTCTCGCAAGATCACATCTCCCTATTTCTCACGAGATTTCCCAATTTCTCACGAGAGAAAGATCTCCCATTTTCTCGCAAGAAATCTGTTTCTCGCAAACTCACTTTTTCTCGCGATATCTCACTATTTCTCGCATGATATTGCATGATATAAATAAAGCACTCCCAATTTCTCGCAAGAAATCTCAGTTTCTCGCAAACTCACTATTTCTCGCTATATCTCACTATTTCTCACATGATATTGCATGATATAAAGCACAAATAACATGGACATATTAAATATCTTGCCATACACATTAATTGAAGCCACAAATAAATCAAAGAGAATAGAATTTACATAATAAACCGTAATAATGTCTCTGGCCGTATATTTAAGTTCGAGGTCCCATGTTGATGATGATCATAAACCCACACCACTCAGAAATCATATAGGCTTTACAAATTTTCGCAATTAGCTACTGAAATATATAATTGTTTATTGTTTATAAAATGTGTTGCTTGAACCCGTCCGAGTGGAAAATCTTAAAACATTACATTAACTGCCAAACAAACGAGTGGCTGACATACTTTCCTAGCAGTGTCGATAACAGATATGCAGGGTTGTGTCCATGTACAATGCTATTATTAAGTGGTTGGTCCAACTAGTGAATAGAATTCACAACAACGAATTGTAGAGGGTGAGAAAGAGAGACCTCACTGCATAATATTTAATGGTCTGACTCTTTAAACCAGCTAACATTAACAAACATGAAGTTGCAGCAACTACGAGTAGCATGATGAAATACGTTTGAAGATAAACAATATATCCATCAATGTTGAATCATACATTTAGATACAACCTGCAAATCAACTAGTTCTGTTGTGTCCAAACAACCGAGTTCTGGGCACAAGGACTTACTTCATGTATTTATGCAGGAATTTCCTATGGAAATCATTCCTGATGGTATCATTGATGAATCGCTTAGCTATTTTGGTTTCACCGCGAGCTTGGTTCTTGAACACCACATCATCATCCCACCTACACAAAAAAAAAAGTACACAAAACCCAAAAGAATTAGATCACGGCAAACCAACAGGGTTAACAGTAAAAAGCGTCATTTTTTGTTTTAGCAGGCAGTTTGAGAAATATCTAGTGTCGAACCTTCTTTTCACATTGAAAGAAGTTGGATTATTTAGCAGTGGGTTTCCACGCAGAAGCTCTGCCTCCTTCACTTTGAGCTCTTCCTCCTGTTGTTGTCGCTCCTGCAGAGACATTTGCATTTTTTTTATTTTTGTACACAAGGGCAATTTACATTTACTTGCAACATCATGGAACCACTTAGCAACCACCGTATAAGTTGTTAAAATGAGAGATGTTATGAACTCAACAACCTATTCAGGCCTGACAACTAACTGTTTTTCATGTAGATCCAACTGAACACCCACCCTCCTTTCAAACAAAGTGAAGTAACAATTATACTAGAAAGATATACAGTGTAGAGAACAGTTCAAGATCCCCCATATAGAAAGCTTCAATGGCATCACATGAACAAAGCTAGGAAGAGTAAAGAGACAAGACCTTGCGTAGCTTTTCCTCTGCTCTTTCCTTCTTTATTTGTTCAAGCTCGGCTAGCAATGCTTCAGTGTCATCCTCATCATCATCATCGTCATCACTGAGTATGTAAGGAAAGATTAGAAAATACTACTAATAACTGAAGACACTTCTTTCATGTAAGAAATTTAATTTCAAATACCAAAAAAATTACAAAAAGATAGTTCCAAAAGAGACAGGGGAGAACAGCTATAATGTTAAACCACTTGTTTCCATCCCAAATATCTCGCATCTTTCTACAAAACCAATTACCATACTCCCACACTTACTGGCAAAACTAATCTAACACAAAAACGCCAACTGGAAAAAGATCATTAATAATCAAATGAAAGTTAGTAAAACGAACTTAAAGAAAATACAGTGTCATCAAAACCAAATTGCATACAATGGGTCATCCAGCACGACTAGAAAATGCAAAAATGCTGGGCTGCACGCTATCTCATGCCATTACATACCAAAGCGCTGAATTGCTGAAAAATATAGCACGCTTGTCATCTGCTAATGCATGCACATGAACGGTCTATCTAGTTTAAGCTGCCTACATCAAATAATAAACCTTATTTGTTTTGTAAAACCTAATTAATACATGGGTACATTTGCTAATTATATTCTTATGGATGTAATACTATACAAATATAAATTTCTATTGCTATAAATACTTCTGCACTGGCATTTAAATATTATAAAATGTTGAGACAAATCAATTGCATGTATATACGAACTATACATTAAATAAACATGGGATACTTCTAAACAAAAGGTTCATGCTAAATTACAAACCTCTCGTCATCACTTTTGACTTCAACATCAGAATCATCTGCATCAACACTACGAGGAACAATGTGGTCTTCAATTTCTCTCTTTGATCCTGTCAAGAAAAGACCCATCACAATCTACAATACTGAATACAAAATACAATTATGGTTTCTTTCCTTATCATTTCCCCCCCTCCTTTTTGAGAAGGAAGGCTATGTGAAAAGTATTTTAGTAAATGTAAACTAATTAGTAGATAGAATACCTTCCAAAAACAGATGACTACCCTTTCCATGATCCCTGTCATCTGTCAGAGAATAGAATAGAATCGAACAGTTACAAGTAGCAATTAAAAAAAACATCTGAGAGAATTGATGCAATTCAAATCCCACAAATATAAATTTCCTTACCGTAAGATTTATTTTTTGATGAGAAATGCCTCCGTTCCCGATCTTCCAGTTCGTCACGCAGGTTCCTTCTCTTTAACTCATCCTGTGTGTCCTGCCCATCTTTCCTGGAAAGGTAGAATTACAATTATTAGCGAGGAAAAAATATACCATTTTTACAAGTAAAATGGGACATGATAATGTGCAACATCAATCACAAGTATAGAGCAAGATAGCTTCTTGATCATTTAACAAAAGAAAGTTACAAGGAAAAAAAGAAAATGAAACATTTCAATCATACATCAGGAACAAGATTTAATTTTAAATTTAAGCACCAGGTATGAAGAAATACTGTATAAACAACAGTACAAGCATGGATATCAAACTCGAGATTTAACTCGTAAAATCGCATTAGTTTACGAGCTCGCCCCGAACAAGCGAGTTTAGGGCCGTGATGGCAAGTTTACTTGCAGGTTCTTTTTTAAATGAAACAACTCCTCTCTTTGATGTTTGGCTTCTGGAAATGGGAAAAGGGATAAGGTTCTCCGTTATCACGTTTCACGGCTTCCCTTCTTTTCGTTATTCTTCTCTTCGCATCTCCTTTTTCCGTTCACGACACCCATCGCCACATCAACTTCTTCGATGTTCTTCCTCTGCGATCAGGCTTTGTTCCTTTACCAGTGCTATTTGCCTTTGTTCCTTCCCCACTGCAAATTGGTTTTAATCCTCACTATGATTAAACTGCCACTGTTGGTCTTCTTTGAGATTTATCCGCGATTGCAAACTGTAACTCCTTTGACATAATTTCAAAAGACCTAACTTCATGTCCCAAAAAGTTGAACATTCTGTTTTGTCTTTCTTGAAATTTAAGAATATGAATTTCTTGAAAAGATTACTTCTTGTTCAATTTGGTGTGGAAGCAAAATATGAAAACAAAATTGGGGGAAAACTTAAGAAGATTAGGAAAAGATAAAAGCATACCTAGGCTTGAGAGTGGTGTGCGATGCGATGTCCCGAGAAGAGTACTTCTGTGAGGGACCGAAGATTCGAGTACCACCTTGTTCGTTGCCACCTTTTGCAGGTGCCCATGTGGGTCGAGCGGCGGTAGTCATCGGATTTCACGTTTTAGGGATCGAATTTGATGTCACCGACTTCCTTCGCCGGTTTTGGGAGAATGGTTTCGTTGATTCAAAAAACAGAGAATACGAATGGCTTAATAAATAAACTCTATGTATGGGCTTTTTAACTTCGTGGGCCTATTCATTCATTTATCGCAAGGCAAGGTGCAATATATCAATTTCAACCTGAACCCCTATATTTTTCAAATTTTCTAAAATTATCTTCTATTTTGAAATTAAAAATTTGGAATTTAAAAAATACAATTCAAAAGTTAAAATATTTTTATGAAAAATAAAAAACTGAATACAAAATCCAAAAATGTATTAAAAAAAATCAAAATTTAAAAATATGTTATAGAAATCCAAATCTAAAATATTTTTTAAATAAGAATTCCAAAAATATTTCTTTATCCACACTATTTTTGTATTTTTATATGTTTTTCAATTTTATTTTTCAGAAAAAAAATTAGAATGTATTTTTTATTTGAAAATTGTTTTTATGAGATGAGATTTTGATTTTTTAACTCTATTTTGAAAATTTTATTTTCAGAATACAAAAAACTATTTTGGATATTTTTTAAATGTGTTTTTTAATTCTAGATTTTCAGTTTCAGAATAAATTATCTTTTTAAATTTTCAAAAATTAATTGGTTCTTGTTCAAATTTGTTGGGTGGACAATGCATGCCTTCATTTATTCTATCAGCCTATTGAGCACTTGAGCAAAAATTTATTTTTTAATTATAATATCAGGATCAATTAATTATTGTGTATACTAATTATTTTTATGATAATGGAAAAATAAAAATATAATTAAAAAAATAGTAAAGGCACATTAAAGTTAAGAAAAAAATTATATATAAATGATAATTATAAAAAATATTTTTTATTAGTTTTTTAATATTATAATTATATAATGAGAATAATTTTATATTTTCATTAAAATAAAATAAAACATATAATAAAACATACATAAAAAAAATATTATTAAGTTCCTTACTTTCTATTAATAGATTACGCAAAGCATGGAATCTATTACCCCTCTAAGATAGGATGGGTAATCAATTATCCATTATGTAGTCAATTATCCTATAAAATTATAAAATAAGATGTGTAATCGATTATATAAAGTATGTAATCGATTACCTTATAAAATAAGATGTACAATCAATTATGTAAAATATGTAATCGATTACCTTATAAAATGAGATGTGTAATCAATTATCCTCTAAAATAATATGTATAATTGATTACACGACGCATGTAATTGATTACCCTATAAATATAATGCAAAATGGAAATTACACAATTACATACTTAATTTTTCTCTACTTTATTTACATGTGAGCGGGCAACAAAATCACACATTTACTTGTCTGCTTTTTCTCACACATGACTTGAACCAAGCGTGTTTACATCCCACATTCCATCTACATGCACAGCAAATCAGTTGAAACAAACATTTCGTTGGAGACATTAATTACTTATTAAAACATCCAATACTCAATTAGTGATTCATTTTAACTTTGTATAAGAATATTTTCATATCCAATTTATTTAATTAATAAGATATAAAATTATTTTTGTTCTTACTTTTCAAAACTCTTAAACATAACTTTTTCAATATGGTATCAAGAACTTATTCTTCGTCAAAATCTATGACTTTAAATAATTTGTTGCCACATTCACTTCCTCCATTGGTAAAAGCTTGTGCTCTTTTCATCTCATGCTATCTTTAAAAAATATGATCAACACTTCCTTCTATAGAAACAAAATCACAAATGAATATGATGATTCCTCCAAAATTTTCAAATGACCGTAATTCTTATAGTTAAAAAATGAATGAGGATAGGATAAACAAAAAGAGAGGAAACTATTAGAATTGTAATATACATAAATTTGGATTCATTCTAGATTATCTTGTTCTTTTGATTTTTTCCCCTCATCAATAAAAAAATTATTATATAATCACTTTATTCTAAATTCTGATTAATCACAAAACAAAATAGAAGTAACCTTGTTAATATATATATATATATATATATATATATATATACTAGCAAAAGTGTAAACTTTAAATAGAATAATTATTATATTTTTTTGTATAATTGATAATTCGATATAGGATTTCTAAATAATGGAATCCCCCTTATAAATTTTAAAAGAACAATGTCCACAATAATCAAACACGTGCATTTGTAGCATCATGGAAAAATTTGAACTAGGCAATTTAAGTAACCTTATTAATAATTCAAAATATAATGTAATATCATAAGTTGTTTCTTATTCTACAAGTAACTTAATAAATGTACTAAAAATTAGCAAGTTTCATTCCTTAAAACAATTAATCACTCAAACATATTTCAGTGCTACTGATATTCAATTCTTATGGTAGTGTTCTGTGACATGCATTATCAGTTTCCTCTTGTTCCACGAACAAAACGTCAAAACCCCAATTAAAGACAAAACCCATAAATTCTAACGAATAAAATTATGGATTAATTTGGATGGATCAGATTTTTCTAAAACACTTGCAAAATCTTTACATTAAAAAAAAAGGAAGAGTTCAATTAACATGGATTAGTACCCTCTAAAAGCAAAACACATTCAACCACAAACAAACTGTAAACTAACAAAAATGGAAGTCATAAGAAAAAACGAAAAAGTTATCGTAAAATATTATGAATAAGTAACACTGTTAAATAAATAAAAAATGGCAATACGTAATTAAATATTTTAAGGGACTAAAAATTACCATCTGTATAGTTAGACAACTTTGTAAAAGGACATTACATGGAACTAAGATTCACACAAATTTTGATTTTGCATGAAGTGGATGGGAATATAAATAAACATAATTATTGTCCTAGCACAGGGCAATCACTCACCATTTTCCATTTTTTTTGTTAGACTGAATTAAAATGATTTGAAGAAAAAAAATTGAATAGAAAGTTAATTAATTTTGTTTTATGAAAATATTTTGGATTTAAGTAAAAAGTTATAATCCAATGTTTTTTTTGGTTAAATTGAATTAAAATGATTTAAAGGGAAAAAAATGAATAGAAAGTTAAATGATTTTGTTTGATGGAAATACCTTAGATTTAAGTCAAAACTTTATTGGTATATGTGCTTCCTCTTAATATTAAATCTATCTTGAATCTTTCTCTCACATGATGGTTAAAAGTCCATATTTTAATGGATATGATAATTTTTGGGGTGCCAATGCATGTTCCCCGTGTTCCGAAATATGTGGATTGGGTTGTTTCGTTTTGCAAGCAAGATATGTCATTTCATTTCATTGGTTCCTTTCGTAGGCTTACGGGTCATCCGTGTAAGAAAATTTTTTAAAAAATAAAATAAAATTTCATTAATGATAAAAAAAATTATTTTTGTTATTGAAAAATTAAGACTTTATTTCTATTTTAATTCATTCAATTAAGATAAAAATATAAAGGAATTCAAGTATTAAGGGTTGTTAGTAGACTTTATTAAACATAATTAAAGTTTTGTTTTGCATTTGTTTTTTTTTTATATGTATGTAAATGTATAAGAGTATCTTCTCAAAATTTTGCTACAAAGTATTTTAATGAAAATGACTAATTTTTTTAACGAGTATGTATCTTATTCAAATATCTTCTTTATATTATTTTTTATTAACAAATTTAAATATAAGACTTTACTTAAAACTAAATTAAGTGTCACTCTTAATATTATCTTTTTTAGATAGTTAAAATAAAACATTTATTAAATTCAAAAATTTTAAATAAAATAAATGTTACACTGCAATAATGAGTGAGATATTTTTTTTGTAATAAAAAATATTTTTTATTTACACCGGCTAGTGGACCAACCCGCCTCGTCTCGTTGTTGGTCCACGCGAACTGTAAGTTAAGCGAGACATGCTTGAGCGGGTTAGTGGACTAGATTAATGAGTTCACTATGCACTTTTTGGTAACAAACCGTGGGTTGACTCGCATTGTCATCCCCAAATAACTTCATTTATAGTGTAGATATTTATATTTGTACATATATATATATTCAAAATTTACAGCTTAATTATATTAATCCTACAAAATTTAATCCATTAGTATGGTACAAAATAGATTAACATGTGTCTTAATAGTTGGGATGGTAGAAGTGGTGGTAATTGTTATAGGTGTTTACATTCCACTAATGTAAAAAACAACCCAACATACGAGGATGTCATGTATACAAATTAAATAAATTCTCTATCTTTTTATTAAGAAGAAAAGACAAGAAACATCAAAGAGAAAAGAAAGTGAGAACAATATAAATAATTTGTATGACACAAATGATACAAACACACACATATATAGTTAGACACATATTTTGATTCATGTGATATAGATTTTAATTGTCTTTGTATTGACTACCCAGGATAAATGAACTTCCAATGTATAAGACAACTTAATCTGGTTCAAAATACCTTTCATTTAAATCTCCAAGACCAAACCTCTAGTTACACATATTTAAATTCACATTTCTTAAAATAATGTCAAACTACACTCAATAATTTGACAAATAAAATTATAATTTGAATAATATACATATGTAAAATAATAAATATCTATTTCCCTTACTTGAATAAATGAAAATTGAGTTTTAATTTTGTGACTGAGATATTTATCCATTCTTTGAGTTTGTTGTTCTTTTCTTTCAATAGTGTCCGTAATCATCTCATTGTAATATTCTTATTTATAGTAGAATTTATAATGATTGCATTTCTATCTATTTAACTTTAGTTTGGTATTTTAGTTTCAAATGAATTGAAGTTTAATAATTATTTTGTAAGAAATAACTAATGGGTAAATTTTTCTAGGTAAATTGTAAAAACGTAATTTAGTAATTTACACCTCTAGGGTTTAAAAGTACATCTATATTACATCGACAACAAAAATGACAATATTAGTATAAGTGTTAAATTTAATATGAACAATTTCCATTATTTTAAGTTTTGATTAGGTGAAAATAAATGTTAGTGTCCATCTAAAAGATATACAATGTTGTGAATTGTAAGTGAAAGTATTAATGTTATGTATATACTCTATACAATTACATGATATCAATTTTCTTTTATACGTACATGACATGTATTTGTCTATTTAGCAACATATTGCATCTAAGAAGTATTTGAACTTTTTAAAGTGTATTTTATAAAATTCGTTCTCACGAGAAAAGAGTGTGTTTCATCCGATGTGGGAAGAGTAGTGATTTGGGAAAGCCAAACTGATACTTCTAAGGATTGACTATTGAGTTGTTGATTAAAGTTGATGATAGATTCATTTATAAAAGATTTTTCGACAGTCAAATTAATAAGAAGTTATAAAAGTTATAAATTATATGAATATAATAGTAAATGAGGAATAATCTCTATTAGATTTACAGGACATGATAATCCTAGATTGGATCTTGCCATTTTCCATTTGCAAACTACACAACATTGACACAAAGATAAAAAATTTCTGACAGTCAAATTAATAAGAAGTTATAAAAGTTATAAATTATATGAATATAATAGTAAATAAGAAATAATCTCTATTAGATTTACAGGACATGATAATCCTAAATTGGATCTTGCCATTTTCCATTTGCAAACTACACACCATTCACACAATGATAAAAAAAGAAAAAACTAGTTTGGTTTATTCTAGATGGTTTATTGAGTGGCCTATGGCTTGGGTAGACTAGAGTGGGTTTTGGCTTGGATAGATTCGAGTTTGTGTGTTTACGAGAGAGGTTAAGGGTAACTAAAAGGTTAGACAAGACTCACATAACATCTTGAAAGAATCTTAGATAATTCTCGGAGCCAAAAATTCGTGAGAAACAAGAATGGCGTTTGTTTATTAAATAATGGTGGGATTTGGTGGTCTAAAAGAGGAAAGACGGAATATTCCTTTGGCTTCTATTTCAATTTCAACATAATATATTTAGATTTTAAGTTTTATAACCTTTATACACTATACTGAAATATAACTCATAAATAAATAATTATCATATAAAAATAATATAAAATATATTGTTATACCTCTAATATATCATTAATCAAATTTATAAAGCAACCAGAATTATCTAATAACACATTTACAGAGGGGAAGAAAGCATTTCAAGTCAAAAAATTTTAGTTTTATTTCTTACTTTATGTTTATTATTTTCTTGTTTTTTTAGTGAGTCAGAGTGTGTTTTATAGGTACAGTCATTGGGTTGTTGTTGGTATCAGTTTGTGATGATTATGGTAAAATTAAGAATAGTTTATTCCAACAAAAAAAGCTAAGCCCGTAAATAAATTTACAATTTTATAGTCAACAGTGGGGGAAAGAAAAGGGAAAGGTAGATCGGAGAAAATCTCATGGTGAATACATTCACTCTTGGTACATAGTTTGTCATATCACAACAAAATAGAATCGAATAAGGAAGGTGTAAGATTAATTAGACAACACCAGAAGCAAGCAACATAGGGAAATTATAATTATCCTAATTCAAAGGACAAAAAAAACTAAACAGACATCGTCGATTAAGCAGCGCGTGAAGGTGAGTGGCGGCGATTAAAGCGAAAGCATGGAAAGGTCATGGAGGCTCTCTTGCATGATGTGGGAGTCCTCCGCCAGCGATGGAGGGGAAGGAGAGAGCGTTCTCCTAATCAAGCGAAGAGCGTGTTCCATTCGCGCCACCTGGGAGATTTGGGGTTCGTTGCTGAAAGCTATGTGACCTAATTGGAAAAGGAAGAGCCTCGATTGGTGAAGCGCGTTGTCGCGGAAGAGTCTGAAACCCATCAAGAATTTCAGGATGAGTGGGCACACGAACCCAACCACTGCTGGTCTCAAACCGTGGCCAAGAACCACCGCGTACAACACCATCGTAGTAGTGGTGGTAGTAGTTGCAGCAAGAAGTGTGATATTTTTGAACAAGTGGGTTTTGAAGTGATGGTTTAGAAAAGCACGTTCTCAGAAAGGTTTTGAAGTGTTAAATTGGTGGAAGAAAATCCCACGAATGATGCGTCAGATAACAACTTATATCAATATATATATGCGTCTCCTAAAGTTGTTGCACGATCCTCATTTTGCTTTTCCACTTCACCGCGCACAATTGTATCTCTAATTCTCCTTATTACTGTTTTGTTGAAATTGAAACTTGAAAGCAACACAGAAGAATGAATGTTTATATTTATTTAATTCTCATTCTTTGATTATAGTATTTATAAGGATAATGTTTCTAACAATCATAGTTTTAAGGGAAACCTACGGATAAAGCGACTCTGGTTTCTTTAATTTCACGAATTAATGTTGTTTATAGTGTGGTGGCATGTGGTGGCATAGCTTCTTTTTCTTGACTCTTCGCAACTCTCAAAGGTCAGGGATATATAAATGAGAATTTTAATGACTGCATGTTCAACATTTAAACGATAAATCTCTTTATATATTAATGTTGCATTTTGAAATTTAATTTCTAATTTTACTTTTCAGAAATGCATGTCTCAAGTTATGCATTATGAAATGTGTTTTTGGAATTCATATTTCAGAATTTATTTTTCAATTTAAAAATACATTTCAATATATATTCTGAAATATATACAAAAATTTCGAAATAGATTCTAAATTATGTAAATCGAAATTTCCCTGCTTATTACTCAATTCAAAAATTAAGATATGTTATACTTTTGAATTAAGGGTATTTTTGACATTTCACTATGTTATGGAGTGCAACTTGAAACTAGGAAGTCTCTTATCGTTAAAAGGCCATAATAAGTGGGCTCACTAGGTCTATTTTAACAGACTCTTTCTTCCTACACCTCCATACCTTCTTGTGCCACCCCCATACTAAATATGAAAATACCATTCTATCCTTTTTTTCCATCCTCTTGGATTTGAAATAATAAGCCTATGGATTATGTAATCGGATATATTTTGGATTACATAATCTGGAAGTCAATTTCATATTTAGAAAAGACTTCCAGATTATGTAATTTGGAAGCTAATAACACATCTGAAAAAAAAGCTTCCGGATTACATAATCCGGAAGCTAATCTTATGTATAGAAAAGACTTCCGGATTATGTAATCTGGAAGCTAATTACAAAAAGACTTCCGGATTACATAATCCGGAAGCTAATTCTGGAGACTTCCAGATTATGTAATCCGAAATATTGATAAGGGTATTTTTGGAATATGAAAAACTTATGGGGTGGCACAAGAAGGTATGGAGGTGCAAGCAGCCATTTTAACATTTCAGGCTTAGTTTGACATCTTTTCATCACTCCAAATTAGAATTGCATGAAAAAAAATTGAAATTAACTTTATTCATAAGTTAAAGTAGCTTATTTAAAATTAATTTGTAATTACTTTACGTATAATTTCATATTAATTAATGCAAAGTTTTATTTTTTCAATTATTTTTATTTTATACTTGGACATTTCTTCTTATACTTCATAAAATAATAAAATTTCACTCTCGCTCTTTTTTATTTTAGAATGAGATTTTTTAAATTTTTAAATAGACATTTTAAAGTGATTTTTTTACGGGATTTAGAAAACAGTAAATTTTAATTATATTTATAATAAATAATATTTTGATAAAAAAAAAGACAAAGGTGGTTGTATGATTGATTTGGTCTGAAAAGAAAGAAAAAAAAATGATAAATTTCAACGGCATAAACCCCCCAACTACTTTTCCAAAAGAGAAATGAGTAAAACATGGTACTTTAATAAGCTCATGATCTTACATTTTCCCTTCTCTGTCATACATGCATTTATTGTTAGGATAACAAGAATCTTCTCAAGAGATACGTTAACTTTTAGTTTCCATTTTTTTTCTTCCAAATTTTATTATATATTTGAATTTCTATTGTTTTAAAATATTTTTTAAAAGTGAGCTAAAAAATTTATTCAATTTTTTTTTTTCGTTTAGAAAAAATATTTCAATTATTGTTAAATCCAGAAAGTTATTTAAATGCTAAACTATCATAGTTAATGTTAACTTGATTTTTTTATAATGAACATTTTTTAAAAAAATTAAACAGATTATTGAAAAAAAATAACGTTTATATCAATAATAAAGAAATAATCACTATAGACATAAAAAAATCATTGCAAACATCAAGATAAAAATTAGTTATCATTTAATCTTTCATACTGACCAAAAAACTTCTAACTAATATCAGATAAAAAAATTATAATTGTGTAGGATAACAACAAAAATAATTTTAACAATTCAAATAAAAAATAAATCTTATCATTTATAAAAAAATCATAATTAACATTAACTAAAATATAATAATCTTTCTCTCTTAGTCACATCTATCTTTGAACCAAAATTGAATTGAGAAGAGAAAATACACGAATTTAAAAATATATAAAAAATCAATTTTTTTATTTTTAAATAGAATTTAAATTTTTTTAATTTTAATAATTCAATTACTCTTTTGAAATTTTTGAATTTCAATTTATATTGAAAGTAATTATTCAAACAACATAATATTATTTGTCCAGTCAAAAGTCCAGTGGCCGAAAGATCGAAAAAGTTTTTTGGACACTTGGTCCCTCAGTTTAGAATGACAAAAAATTAATTAAAAAGACTATTTGGGTTACGCCAGTGACATAAAGCACAAAGCTTAATAGGAAAAAAAAGTATAAATAAAGGTAGACTCTATCATAAAACATAATGACTTTCTGATAGATAATTTAATCCATTTATTGACTTGAGCGTCAAAGTGTCATTGCAGGTACTCTCATCCTCTTAATTGACGGACGGTAGAAAGTAAGGATTGAAGACGTAAGAGAATCAAGAGGATCAGGACCAGAAGACGTTCAATAGGGGATATTCGACCTCCTATAATGTAGGAACATTTTGGCGTTCACCGTAGGACCGAAAGAAAAACCTATCGAAAAATCGCATAGTGACTACATGAAGCATGGCGGGAAACGAGAAGAGGAATGAATAAGAGTTGTCGGTAGACCCATTACCTTGATGATAGACATGAAACAAAAGAACGCATAAGAAATAGAAGCTCTTAAGGCTGAGAACTTAATGAAAAGAAAATTGGAACTCAGACACACGACCCAAACGCGCATGGAAGGGGAAAATCACAGTTGAAGAGAACATAAGAGGCAACGGGCAGCCGAAAACAAGACCCAAACGCGCATGGAAGGGGAAAATAGTTCACACCAAAACTACTATACTTACACGGCTCTCGGCAGGACGATCGGAATGTCGTC
The DNA here is from genome assembly GCF_000499845.2 of Phaseolus vulgaris. Classification (NCBI taxonomy): domain Eukaryota; kingdom Viridiplantae; phylum Streptophyta; class Magnoliopsida; order Fabales; family Fabaceae; genus Phaseolus; species Phaseolus vulgaris. The sequence goes on along the minus strand of NC_023757.2, from coordinate 44,843,834 downwards.
ACCGCAGGCACCCCTTCACAGAGGCAATCATGGAAGTATCTTTACCACACACATGGCAGAGTCCAGTATAGATAAGTACGACAGTAGCACGGATCCGATGAACACATCAACGCCTATGTAACCCAGGTCAGACTTTACATAGTCGACGACACCCTACTGTGTCGAGTTTTCCCCATTTCACTTAAGGGGACCGTGTTAAGTTGGTTCACCCGTTTACCACCTCTTTCGATTGATTGTTACGACTTTTTAATTTAATCTTATTTTATTTTAATAGTACGAATTACTTAAAATTATTAATTAATTAATGTTAACTATATTTGACTTATTTGTCATTTTGAGTTTTCAAGATTTTTTTTTATCTGCAATCAAAATAAATAAATAAATAGAAACCACTTCAGGGGTGGTCCAATCCTTATACATGAATACCTGACAACAAACTCTTATTAGATCGCCTACCTACGAGTAGTTTTCAAGATAGACTCAAGTTTATACACGACCTTGATTATTTCGGTAATGTATAATACTTTTTCTATATTTTTTTTATTAAAACTACTTCAATCTTCCCTTACATTATTTCATTTCATTACAATTCTATTAAATTTGTTGTTGATGTAAAATATATTTATCAAATTATTCATTTCTTTAAAACAAGAGGAAAAAAACTAGTAGGAAGAGCGTGAAATGGGATAGTGTAGTAAACGAGGAAGAGTGAAAACCGGAAAATGAGACTTTGTGAAAAGGATCATTTGAAAAAGAAGAAAAAAAAAGATAATTTTTTCGAACAAGAGAAAAAGGAAGGGGAGAGTGAATGCAACAATTGGGGAAGTGTAAATAGAAAAGGCCTTGATGTTACAAATTTGAAGTAGTCAAACCCATACTTCGAATTTGTTCATCTTTGGTTGGTTGCTTCTTCCTGCACCCTTATATGTTCTTCAAGCACTCTTGTAGTATATATATATAAAAAAAATTATCCTTTAGTAAATAATTAAAAATCCAAAACCCTAAAAAGCTTTCACCTCACTCTTTCTTTTTTGTTCTCTCACCGCGACGACATCCCCAATCAATTTTGCACTACCTTTACTCCGTCGCACCCTCAAGGTTGCATTAACTGTGCTTCACAGAATTTGTGGTGTTTCTCGACATAGATTCTTAGCTATTGCAATGTGTTTATTGATTGTCTCCTTAAAGAGCTTAGTATTTGAGTTTTTTTGTTGGTTCTCTTGCACTTTGTTTTTGAAGGTACCCATTTCGCTGTTTTTTTTTTAACTTCTTTACTGAATGGACATTTGTAAAATTATGAAATTTATGGGGTGCCTGAAGAACATAGGGGTGCAGGAAGAAGTAGCCCTTTAGCTGATGCTCTGTTCAAGTACAAGACTATACCCAAAATGTACCAAGCTCGTGGCCCATACGCAAAGCCCATATTGGAACCATATGACGCTCACTTTCGTGTTGTCGTTGCATTTGTTTCCCACCTATTCATAACGAATTAACACATTTTTTTAATAAGTTGGGTGACTCAACTTCAAGTAAATTATACACTAAAGTTTGGCCATGTTCATTTTGTTACTTAATTCTCACATATTTGTTTCTAATTTTATCTATCACCGTTTAGTGAGTCCTATTAACCACCTATACATCCATGTTATACACCCACATAATCTCTTCCACTTTGTGTGATGAAAATAGGAGTGAAAAATGAAAAAAAAAAAAGAATTAAAGTGAAAAGAAAATGGTTTGGAATGAATATGTTGGAGATTTCCCATCGAGTAAAAATCTCATCTTATAAATCAATTTTATAAGATTGAGTTAAACTTAAGGGTTTAGGGTTTACTTTTTGATATGGTATTTGAGTCCGTTAAACCTATCATAATAAGAGTTTATTGAACTTATCAAACTACTCACTATTATGCTTAAAGTCAATTTTTTAATAAAAAAATGAAAAGTAACATGATAATATTTATTATTATTATTATTATTATTATTATTAAAAAAAGGAAAAGAAAAGTAAATCATAATTATGTTTTTAATTTTTGGACTAATCCTTTTAGAGTCTCTGTGACATAAGTGATCATAAATATTGATTATGCTACACTTTTTTAAGTTTTTTTTTTAAAATTTTGTGCGAAAAGTTCTTACTTATTTCTCTTCTTTATTTGCATAGTTTGTGCACCTTTCTAAAGCAAACGACGGACATTGTTTTCCTGGTCTTTCGTTCTTCTCACATCATAGCTTTGAAGAAGAAGAAGATACTTCATATTGTGAGAGGAATTCAAATGCCCTTTTGTATGTTATTTATTAAGTTAGTGAATGTTTTTAAATTTTACTATTAGAATAAATATCAGAGTGTTTTTAAATCTTAAGTAATAAGAAGGAATTCTAAGATCATAAATTAAATTGTAGGACATGCTGAGTGGTGATGCCTAAGTTTACTACTACATATTGTGAGTTATGTTGGGGACTTGTAGTTCGTACGTGAATCGCTCTAAGAATAAAAAAAGACAACCTTAGTTTTCAGAATAATAATGAATATGCAAATAACAAAAACATGGGATAATGGGATGTCCAACATTGTATTGGTCACTATGACCCTAACTTCGTAAATTTCTTGCCTCTATTATATCATATAACAGTTCCCTTTTTGGTAAAGAATACAATAATTGCGTTCAGAATTATTTTACAGAGCATAATCCGAGCTGGTAGAAAACTACATAAACATTACGATCGTGAATGAAATCTTTGGCACTTGGAAAAAAGACAGAAAAGAAAAAGTATTGGATAATATCTTGCAGCAAACGTTGATTTGTGGGACTATAGAAGCAATCAATAGAATTTATATTGTTCTTTGGGACAGAAAAGCACAGAAATCCTAAATTACTTATTAAGAAGAGGAGTTAACTAAGTGAAACTTATAAAATTGGCTGGTAAGATGTGGTTTGCATTCATTTATTCTTATATTTCTTATATTAAGGTTGTTAACTCATACTAGAGAATATGATACAATATTAAGATGTGGACTTTAAATCTAAATTAACCTTATAAAATTATGGTTTATAAGGTAAGGTTTCCACACTTATATATTATTGTACCTATCCGCCTCTAGGTCAGACACGACTAATAGCTCGGGGTGATCATCCAACTTCGTAACTGAGACATAATGATTATTATGAATAAAACGACCTAATCAATGAGTCTTAAATGATGAGCGGCTGGAATAGTGAATAACAGTTACATAACAGTTAGAATATACACTTGATTAACCTATAAATACTCATTCTCCATGAAGTACAAGTTATCTCATCTCATACTCTTAACTTTTATATTAGTAAGAACATACAATGTTTGTGCTTTTACTAACTTAAGCATCAGATAATCACCTTACACATTGGGGACTAGCCAACAACTCATCTTCCAAGGAATATCCGATTTTCACTGAGTTGCACTTCCAAGCTCATTTTCCGTAAGAACAATTATAAAATATTCTTATTTCTAGTCGATATATGATCTCCAAACATTACTTTCAATTCTTCAGCCAATTTTAGAGGATAAATTATTGATTTTCTTATGTCTAGATTCTCAAGTAAATGTGTTCTTGTGAGAAACATTAGAAGTCAGAATTGTACAAGGTTGTTGAATTTGCAAAGTACATGTGAACTTTTTTTTATGTAGAAGATTGTTGACATGACTTGCTCATTTATAGGTGGTGGGGTGGAAAGACTATTTCATATGACAAAAAATCTGACTCGGAAATTTCTCTTTCCATTTGCAGAGTTTGTAAAAGTAAATCTTAAGGTCAGAGTGATGAGAGTTCATTTAGGACCATGAATGAATTTGATAATTGGGTGGAAAGTCTTATAGAGGGCATTGGGGGGCTCAGATTTCGGTCCCCTATTCAATGCTTCTGTTTTTGAGAGAACATGTGCTTCGATATTTTGCAGTGGAATGGTAATCACAGAAACCTTTAGCACCAAAATCTCACGAGCATCCCCACACAAAAAATATTGGAAGTAGGAGGCCTATAACAGTTTTTGGATTCACAAGAAAGAGGGCATTAATAAACATTTTATGTTCATGCTTTAACAAGAAAGAGAGCAATAATGTAAACAAATACAGTTGTCAAATTTCACGATTGAAGGAAAAATAGATGCGCCATAATTATTACTTAAGACCTCTTATAACTGAGTTATGGTTCTTACATGCAAACCAAAGATGAATTTGTCAACACAAAAAAGGACTTGGTCCACACTATTTAATGTATGCATAAAGAAAAAACTTGGAAGTGATTTGATGAATTGGATTTTCGGGGGTTGGTCTAACATAATAATCATGCTATCCATGATGAAGTTTAGTAGTTAAAACATCTTATATTTAGTCTAACAACATTTTTAAAAAATTCAATAATTTTCTTTCTATTTTTTTGTCACATCATCTGAACTTATTCTTCTTATTTTCTTTTGTTTTTATATGTTAACATATAAATGAAATAATTTCTATCTCAAATGGGTTGAGATAATATTCTTAAAGTGAAACATGATGTATTATTATTTTAAAACTTGAAATTTTATTATAATTTTATATTTAAAAATTTTAACCTGAATTCTAAGTTATAAAAAAATGTATTTAAATTATCTAAGATATAGGACATTCTAATTTGGTCCACAAGATTTAATGAGAAAAATACAAATGAGTGGGTGAATTGGATTGGCCTACATGATAATTGTGAATATTAGGTGCATGACAAATCTTGTTTTTATATTCTTTCAGAGCACCCTGCAACTCATGAATGGAAGCATTATAATATAATATATAAGTTTATACAGAAGCAGACAGTGCATACTACTTTATAGGATTGGTGTTCCATCCATTAGGTAGAGTCAACAAGATCATATATGACTTTCACTTTGTTTTTCCCTGACAATTAATCCCATAATTTTGTCACATTGTTGACCATATTAGTAATAATAACAAATAGCAATGCCAATTAGTGTTTTAAACTACTATAAAGAACCTCAACTTTAGTGAAATCTGTCAATGTTTGAAGAAAACTGCAAACAAACCTTTTTTTCTTTGATTGAGTCACTTACGCAACCTTCGTCATCTCCTCCTTGGTATGATGATGAACTATTACAGAATAATGAAAGAAAATATTGTTTGTCGATTAGTGATTACTTCTTACAATAATAAATGTGTTTCACTTAACAAAAATGTTGGTAACTTGATATTGTCTTTAACTAATTTTTGTTAATTTTTTTTATGACTCCTACCATAAATGTAACTCCAAAAAACATCATAAAAAATATTAAATTCCTGAGTCATTAAGACTAAAATACATATAGTATATGAATAATAAAAACTATGAATCAAATCATATAAGTGATCATTTAATATAAAAATTCAAAAAATTAACATCATCTCTTTCCTTTATTTTCTCCTTTTTTACTTGAGGAAAGATGTAAAATTGTCATCAACTCATAAAGTTAACTAACTTGGTTAAAAGAAACAAAAAAGTGAGTGCACTTTAAACTCAAATAATAAGCAAGCTAACATGGTGTGCTTTAATAGATCCAACTCTAAAAAGTACTTCACTTAAATTCAATAAGTTGAATATTTATACACAAAGTTTAAACATGCGAAATATTTTTTTATTGAATAAAATAATATTTTAACGTTATACAATCAATTAAGAAGGTTGAAGATCCCACATCGATCAGATATTAGAGTATTTTTATTGTATACAAGTGAGTGCAAACTTCAATCCATGAGCTGGTTTTATGAGGTCGAGTTAAACTTAAAGTCCACTTCTTGACATGGTATCCATAATATGTTATTTCATGCACGAACCGTTGTCACTCTCGGCATGAGAGAGTTAAACATTTAACAAATTATACTACAAGCTAGTATCAAATTCAAAAAACAATATGAGATTTAGAGTGAAAAGTTTAAAAAGAAGACACAATGAAAGGTGGAGAGAGTGGAAAAAAAAGGAAAAAAATAATAATGAACTTAAGTCATAAGCTTTGTATTTAATCCTTCTCTTTGAGATAAGTTAATTGTTGCTTTTCAAGTAAGTTAGACATTTTCAACCTAATCATAAAGTTCTACTTGTAGGAAGTAATATGGTATTCTTCTTACTTTGAATCATGTTTTCTATTGTCTCAAATAAAGAGAATTGAAAATAAGTTTTTAAAAGAACATACACTTCCTCTCTTAAATTGAAATTATTTTCTTTTTTCATGTAATTAAAAGAAAATAATTAAATTAAAATTAATTTTAAAATAAAAAATAATTAATTACTATATTAATTAAATTAGATATTATTTTATAAATTAAAAAAAATATTGATATTTAAAATAATTTTTTTATTATTAATACAAAATTATAAATTTAAATTTAAATTGGTATCAATTTCAGTTAACAAATTTGGAATCTAAATTAATTAGTAAGTAAATCTTGTTTGTTTTAGTTTATTGGTGAAACTTATTTTCCTTCCAATATCAAATTTTTCTAATCTTGTTTTCTCTTCTATATCTTAAATAAAATATTTATCAATTCAAAAACAAAAAAAAATAAGTTTTAATTTTTTTAAGTGGTTTTTAGATTGGTACATCGTATTTAAATAAATTCATGAATAAATTTATTCTAGTAAAAAGAAATTAGCAACTGATTAAAGTAATGCAAAAATATTTGACATAGAACTCTAACCATTTGCAAAAAGATTATGCCTAACCATGTGATAGTGTTTTGGACGACTTCATCAAAGTTTGGGAAATTAAAGTTGTTGAAGTGAAACTGAAGGAAGAAGAAGCAAGCAATTGGGTTTGGGATATTAGAGATATTAGAGGTGAAACCTAGCTTCTTGCTATAAGTTGGCTAATTGATTCTTTTTATTTAATTTCTTGATAAAGTAACTTGTCAAAATAACTATTATTATCAATTCCATCCTTATCCTGATGCCTTTCAAGGATTATTTTAAATTTTACTAAAAATATAGAAAATAATCATTTCACACCCTTCAACACAAAAACAAAACACCTACTTTATACATTTTAATAACATGATAAAAAATAATATTTTAAATTGTTTATTTTGTGCTATTAAATTATCACCTCTCTAAAAAAAATTAAAAATAAACGCAGACACTGGGATTATCTTCTTAACCCTGATTTGAAGGCGAGCTCTGAGAAAGAGACAAGTGATGCATATATACAAACATTACAAAATAAAATGAAATCCCGTTTAAGAAGGTCCAATAAGTGTTTACATAAAACAATTATGATTTTACCAAAATCAACAAAGCTTTAACGGGTTAGTGGTGGGTGTTTTTAGTTTATATTGATGAAAGTTGGTGAATGAGATAAGTTTTTGGAATGTTTCTGGTTGTTGAAAGTTACAAAATTTAGAAAAAAGTTTCAAGATAAAAAAATTTGAATATTAAACTTAAAAAAATAAATTATCTTTCGCACTGTATAATAAATCTTTGATTTCGAAAATTCACAATTTATTTTAGATTACAGTAAGAGTCAACTCTCATGCAATCATTACAACTGCGATAATAAATATTTTTTTTATAGAATTTCTACAATATTATACGAGAAGAACGCTTATTTAAGTGAATTTTTCTTATAAAATAAATTAAAACATATTAATTAATGAAATTGTTCTTCCAACGTTAACGTGAGGATTGAAGAAGAATGGAAAAGAGAAATAAGAGAGTAAACATACAAATATAAGTTATTTAAAAATATGAAATTAAACTTCGTTTCAAATTATTTAAATTTTTTTTAAATATTAAAAAGAACTTTTCATAACATGGAGAAGATATGAGGTAGAGAGAGAATTTGATTTATTAAACTAAGAGTAAATATTTATATTATTAAAATAGTCGATTTTGCAAATGTAAACTTGTAGCGGAAAAAAACAAAAACATATATTTTTGGTGGGAGAAAAAGAAAGAGATTGAAGAGTATATTTGAGTTCAATTTTGAAAATGTAATGAAGTTAGTGTTGTTAAAGAAGATAAGTTAACATAAGAGTGTCCTAAATGGCGGCGCCAGAACTAGCAGCAAATCCATTGCCCCTATCTATTCCCTTTATAAACTCTTCTTCCTACTCACTTTCAACAAATTAAAAAAGTTCCTCTTCTAACTCCAAACTCATTACTCTGTTTTGGTTCATGCACATTAACAAATGACTTCTACGATGTTGTTGTTGGTTTTGTTGATGATATTATGTATTTCACATCCCTCCTTCCAAATGCTACTCTTGCCACTTACACACACTCTTTCCCAAGCCCAATTCAACAGCACCCACCACCTTTTGAAATCCACCTCCACCCGTTCCGCCGCCCGCTTCCGCCGCCAACTTTCCCTTCCCCTCTCACCAGGCAGCGACTATACTCTCTCCTTCAACCTGGGCCCCCATGCCCAGCCCATAACCCTCTACATGGACACAGGCAGTGACTTAGTCTGGTTCCCCTGCGCCCCTTTCAAATGTATTCTCTGCGAGGGAAAGCCCAACGAGCCCAACGCCTCTCCCCCAACCAACATCACCCGAAGTGTCGCCGTTTCGTGCAAGTCTCTCGCATGCTCCGCAGCGCACAACTTAGCCTCCTCTTCCGATCTCTGCGCAATGGCTCGTTGCCCTCTCGAATCAATCGAAACCTCCGACTGCGCCAATTTCAAGTGTCCACCGTTTTACTACGCCTACGGCGACGGAAGCTTAGTCGCGCGTCTATATCGTGACACGCTCTCTCTCTCTTCTCTGTCTCTTAGAAACTTCACCTTCGGTTGCGCTCACACAGCCCTCGCCGAGCCTACTGGAGTCGCCGGATTCGGCCGCGGTTTGCTCTCTCTCCCGGCGCAGCTAGCTACTCTCTCTCCTCAGCTCGGAAACCGCTTTTCTTATTGCCTTGTTTCTCACTCGTTTGACTCTGACCGAGTTCGAAAACCAAGTCCACTCATTCTCGGCCGTTACGAGGAGAAGGAAAAGGAGAAGATCAGTGGAGGTGGAATGGTTGAGTTCGTGTACACGTCTATGCTTGAAAATCCTAAGCATCCTTATTTTTATACCGTTGGCTTAATCGGTATCTCCGTTGGGAAAAGGACTATTCCGGCGCCGGAGATGCTGCGGCGGGTGAACAATCGAGGAGACGGTGGAGTTGTTGTGGATTCCGGCACGACGTTCACGATGTTGCCGGAGGAATTTTATAACTCGGTGGTTGACGAGTTCGACCGCCGAGTCGGGCGAGTCAACAAGCGCGCGCGTAAGGTTGAAGAAAAAACTGGACTCGCGCCGTGCTATTATTTGAATGCGGTGGCGGAAGTGCCGGTTGTGACGCTGCGTTTTGCTGGAGGGAATTCCAGTGTGGTGCTGCCTAGGAAGAATTATTTCTACGAGTTTTTGGACGGTAGCGGTGAGAGGAAGGGGAAGAGGAGGGTGGGGTGTTTGATGCTGATGAACGGTGGAGATGAGGGTGAATTGAGTGGGCCCGGGGCCACACTCGGGAATTACCAGCAGCAAGGATTTGAGGTTGTGTATGAGCTGGAAGAGAAGCGCGTGGGATTCGCCAAGAGGCATTGCGCGTCGCTTTGGGAGAGACTGAATCGTGACAAGAACTAGCGCATGCTGCACTCCATACACTGGATTCCCTCCCTGCTCCTGTCACGGGTCGGGCCTTCTGTAAATTGAAATAAGGCGGGCTTTTGGGCCATGCGGTTGTGTGTCTACATAATAGGAAAGCTGTACACTCTTTCTTTCCAAACTCTAGATAGCTGTGGATTTCTGTTCTAAAAATTGTAAGTAAAAATTCAGAATAATATTTATTGAGGCCTGCAATTTCTGTACTTCTTTAATTATTTGGATGGAAATTTGCGTGGGAGTTGCTGATGAACAGTGATGTCATGGGATGAAGGAACCTGTCCAAAATTCCAGCTGTGAGAAACCAGGCATGTAGATAATCCAAGGAGTTGTTTGGTTAATTTCTTCTAATTCAGTTTTGGCCATCTCTTTGAAGTTGGGACCATTTCTGCTTTGAGTCTGGACACAAAAATATAAAAATTATTGTTTATCACGAATTGTTTTCCATCTAATTAATTGATGTTCCATATGTAGATTATTCAGTTTGGTGCTGCAAACATCTTATTTATACTCTCTTGTATAAGTTTTTTTCATTTATATTTATTTACATTATTGGTAAAGTATTAATTATTTTCTACTGTGTTTTTTAATCTTTAGATGATTTATATGCATATTTATTGTACGAGATGGAAAAATAAATGAGTAAATAGAAAATTATATAGTTATTTTATTATAATAATAGAATTTCCACTTTCATCCACATCCAAAACTTCAATCTTTATGCTTTTTTGGAAACACTATCTAATATTATGGATTCAACTTCAGGTCTTTCCTCGTCTTCGAACCTACGTCAGGGAGGTCCTTCACAAATGTTGATCACGTGCACATAGAAAAACGAGCTATTCACTGCACGCGAGATGTAGCTAAATGATGTAATATATATAAATAATAAAAAGTTATTAATATAATACATTGATGGTGTTATTTTCAAAATTTAATGAAGGGTAGAGTTTTCACGCAGTAGTGTTTGCGTGAGAGAGGGTTAAAAAGTTGGAGTTCCGATAAGGTGACGAGGCGCTGACTGGTGCTGTTTGAAAGCCTGGATACAGCTAGCTTCGCTGTCCCCATTCCCCCACACGTGTGCTTCCTTCTGGACCCTTCGCGCATCAACTCCACAACACCAAAACTCTGGGATTCACGCTTTCAATGCTTCAATTGTTAAAGAAAAGGGTGTACGTGATGGGCCTAAATACCCACGGAAAAGGATCCTATGGGCCTTAGGGCCTCACTTTCGGCTCTCTGTTTCTGCTAAGAGGTGCATGCACAACAACTTCAGATTTGGTCGTACACCTCTCAAGAACCACTTTCTTGTCGCTTTACCACCAACACATAAAACAGGGACCACTCTCAAAACCTATCATAGCCTTTCTGAATTTCACAACACTTCATTCTCCACTTCTCTTCAAATTCAGGGCCTTTTCTGCTCTCTCCTAATGGGTTCCCATCGTAATCAAAATGCACCCATCTACAAATTTTAACCACCACTGAAACTTTGGCTGAGATTCTTGGTATGTCAAATATGGCTCAAATAATGAATGCGCCACGATAATGTTTTCCCTGTGAAACGTTATTCACTCATTCTAGTTTAGTGTATAATGATAATCCTTCTAGTAAAGCAGTTTTAGTACACTGTTTAGGGACTAGATTTAAATAAAGATAAATGATATTAATCAAATACGATTCTTAATTATAGAATAGGTTGGTGTTGAAAAAATTCATAACTAAATATTAATAGAGTCAAATAGAATAATGATACTCAATTTTTAACTTAAAAAAACATTCTCAAACTTGAAAAAGTAAAAACTCGCTCATAAAATGTTTTTACTATAAAATATGATTACAGTATTTGTTTTTTTACTAGGATTTTGATTTTTAATCTCATATGGTGGATTTTTTTTCTCATTTACTTATCTTTCTCTTCTTCACTAATATCTTCTCCTTTATATAAAGAATTGAATAAAAAATTTGTGGATAATTAATATTTATTACATTTTTAAGATATTTTGAAAATGTTATCAATAATAATAATTATTAAATATATTTAATGGATAATTATTAAAATTTATTGGTAATGTACCCAATTGGCAAAGTGTAATTCCTCTTCCTTTATTGGTGTGACTTAAGTCCCACCGAAAGGCGATTTTGGAGTTGGCCGTAATGCCAAATTCCAGGCTGTTATGTTATATGTAATATAAAGTTGGTAGCAATGCATCCCTACCATCTTAATCATTACTATGAGTTTAGATGGATAATACCAAACATTATTCTCCTAAGGCACCTAACAATATGGAGAAAATCAACATCTCATCTTTATCCATATATTTGAGCGATGCATTAATTACCTACGTTTAAGAGAAAGCTAGATATGATTTGTCTGTTTCACGTTTGCCAAACGATATTACTTTATTATATTTTTAATATTGTAACAAAAACAATATCATTAGTTATCTATATTTTTTATTTTGGTACATTTGTAATAGTTTGCAAGTGATCATATATTTGAGTTTAAGATTTTCATTCTTGTGTGACTTCGTTTATGTTAAAAGTTGGTTTTTGTGCTCACTATGTCTTTTTTCTCATTTACAACATCTGATCATGATCGAGATCTTCATTACATTGAGTTGACGTTTTTGGGTTAAGACTTTATTTTTGTGTAATTTCCTTTAAAGAGCTAGACATTTTCTTTTTAAGTGTATTACATTTTAATACATTTTTTTTAAAATAAAATTATGATAAAATTTGGAACCTTAAAATGGATAATATGATTTTAACGATTCTTAATGAACTTGATGTTATCTATAAAGATGAAAAAGTGTTTGTAAAGACGAACCTCATTTCTTTAATCTTTAATTTGAAAGAATAGAAAAATGATTTCAAAGATGAATCATTATTTCCCTTATACTTCAACTAGGAATTTGTACTAGTACATTCAATAGTCTTGCATAGTTTAGGGATTAAGACTAAAAATAATTTAAATATATCTTTTACCCTTAATTCTTTATGGTGTCTTTTACAAACAAAATTGTAATGCATATTTGAATTCCAAAACAAATTGTGTGGTGGTAATTAATCTTAATAATATTATCTTAATAGACTTGAAGTTGAAACAATAGTATTATCAATAAATATTAACAAAAATTTCAAAGATAGATCCTCATTTACTTATTCAACTGGGAAACTTATTCAATATGTTCATAGAAATATTTTATCAAATATACTGATAGTTATTGTTTTACATGTTACCAAAAAAAAACTTTATAATAGTCACATATTTATCACATTCAGCCAAATTGTATATGTTTGCCTTGCTCACATACAATTTGAATAAATAATCTTACCTTAAAAAAATTATTGTACACAAGAAGAAGGGAAGGATTTGCATCCAATCACCATGAAAACATTAATCATGATTATTTACTACACATTAATAAAAAAATAGAAAATAATAATAAAAAAGAGTTTTCCAAAATAAAAAATAGGATTCATATAATGGGACACATTCAATTGTAACATTAATCACGATGTTATCACACTTAATTGTAACATTTGGAATATATAGCATTGGATGATATTAACATATTCAATCCATATGGTAATATAGTTCATCTCAAATATGATTTAATACATTTAATTTTCAAAAACTTCTTTCAGCAATTACAACAATGGGACACAATGTTAATTTTTTTTTAATCAACAAATATAATAAATAAATTGTATTTTATTATATTGTAATTTTATTCCCTCCACAGGTGCTCTACAAATATTAAGACGTTCCAAACATAACCTAATTTAGTATTTTTAACAATGTATTAACTTCATTTTATTAGTATTTCTTTCATTGCATTAATTCTGAAAACATACAAAGACCATGAATGTGCGAATGGTTATCAAAACTCATAATATTTTCAAGATATAGACAATATTTCTGTTGAAAAAATCAGAACTATTTTTCTTTTTGTTAATAAATTGATACTTGCAAAAATAATAAGTAGATGAAAGAAAAATATAGTAAAATAAAATAATGATACTCACAATTTTTTAATTTTTTAATGTGAAAAACTTTCTCAACTTGAAAAATAAAAACTCACGAGACCTAGTCTAAAAAATGTCTCAATTATAAATTAGAATTACAATATTTGTTTTTCTCACTCTTAAGATGACATCTAATCTCACAAAAAAAAAGGATGTAATATCATGTCTTTCTATCCTTTCACTAAGATTCTAATATCAATTCTTACATTTATTTTTTATGTTACTCTTCTCACTTGCTTGTTTGTTTCTCTTCATTTTATATAGATAAAGAGAGAAGTGCTTCTTCATGTAAAGAAAATGGATAATTATTGTTTGTTATATTTTCAAGATACCTTGAAAAAATTATCTTCAACTTTTCGGATTGAACTTCATAGTATTCAATAAATATATAATTCCAAAACTTTGGAATGATCATCATTGAATATATTCAATAGATCAATTATCAAGATTCATTGGCCATGGTCTCCATTAAATTAAAAAGAAATTTCCAACAATTTTTTTTAAATTCATCTTTACCTTAAGTATAAAATTATTTTAATTATGTAAAAAACCAAACTTGTTTTTATATTCTATAAATTATTCGAATAAATTCTTAATAGAAGAAATATACTGATATAATATAAACGTAAAAAAACATTAGTTTATCAATTATCACTTTTCTCGTGTGTAGTCTATAAAACAATTATACAAGGTATAGATATGTAAGTAATGTAAACAAGTACGTAATTAAAACGGTAGGAGAAGAAGGATATAAAATGTTTAAAATATAAATCTTGTAAAATATTGGACCTTATTTTAAAATGATTATTTCTTAAATATTTTATATCAATAAAATTATTAAAAAAATCTTGTAAATTTTTAGAACATTAAACAATTATTTTTTTTCTAATTAAATTTATGGTCTTGAGTTAAGATTTACAATCGTGTTTCACATGCATTAAGGATATGTCGGTAGATGATAAAAAGAGAAAAAAAAAATCAAACCTAAACTCATTCTTTTATTCCAGTTTTTGGTAATTAACTGCACTATCATAAGAAAATTCGTGATTAGGTAATGGATGTGAGTTCATGTATGACCAGGGCCACGACAACATCTCACAATAATGCTGTATGAAAAATAAATTAGAAGTGTTTATTAGGTTGGATAATCTAATCACTCAATGTGATCAAAACAGTTTAAGTTCAATTTGTTTTCCATTAAATAACATTGGATTGAATTGAATTATGTAAGTTTTGAACTCGTTGGTATATCTAACTCAATATCATTTCAACATATAGCATGAACACAATTGATAGATTTATTATTGCATTTGGTCATGTAATAGTATCTGAGAAAGAAAAAGACATAATAATTTTAGTAATACCTTGTGTAGTGCCTTCCTTTTGTTTTTGCTTTTATTTTTATTTTCATCAATCTAATAACAAGACATTGTTAATGAGATATCTTTTCGAATTTCTTAAATTATGTTATTTTATTTAGCACATATATTTGTTGTTGTTTTTTTTTACATTATACATATATCATCTTTAAATTATTAAAATATTATATTTACACTTAATGATAAGTGAATTTCTCAGACAAAGGACGATAATTGTCAATTTTATAATTACGAGATTGCCTTAGACTAATATGTTGTGATGTTGAGGAGTGAAAATTGTGAAACGTTTTAATTATTATTGTCTTAATTATTATTGTCTAAGAAGTGATCCATCATTTGATATGATATTATAGATATATTATCATTATACTTGACAAATTGAAAAATATCTAAAAAATTATTAATAATAAGATGATGTATCTAGACTATAAAAAGGAGAGATACACATCCAAGAGGGGTGCACAAAGATATGAAAGGGAGACTAGGAAAGAAAAGGGGGGACTTTGGCTTAAGATCCTAATATTCTTGGATCAAAACAATAAGTGATATGGTTACAATAACAAAAAAATTTGGAGAGACAAGTAAAATTTGAAAAAATATCATCATTTATGTTAAAAATAACTTAAAAGATTGATAGTGAAAGTGTTTAGAGGTATGTTTAAAAATGGACATAACTTGAATGAAGAAATAATGAATTTGTGTATATCATGTTAAAAAAAAAAGAGTATTATTTTGTTATAATATAATAACTTCAATCGACTAAAAGTTAAAAATATTGTTAAAATCATGTACCTAAATATCTTACAGAAATTTATATATAAAAAAGTTGTTGATTTTGTTATAATATTACTAGGCATGAGATAGATAATAGTTTTTCATTATTAGAATGATTGTTATAAGATATAATACACTATGATTTTTTACATATTGTGTTTTATCCTGTGACTTTTATATGGTTGGAATGATTAATATTAAATTTTATTACTCAATCAACAAAAATCTGAGTTTAGTCATACTAAATTAGTTGATTAATTTGTTTTCAAAAGATCCCATCCTAATTCATTGGAAACAAACTAAAACTGTACTTCATCTAGTAGTATATAATATTAGTATAACCACTCAACAAAAATACTAAAATATAAATTAAAATTAAATATATTTGATATGTATTATTATAAATTTTTTTTTTTGACAAAAAATATTTTCACATATTTTTTTACTATAAATATTTAAAAGATTTTTTTTATAAATGTTTAAGTAATTTAAAATTTGGATTAATGATAAAATCAATTTTATATGAAATGTTTAAGAAATCTAAAGTTTGAATTACTGAAAAAAAATTATTTTATGTAAAAATATTAAAAAATATATTTCACCCAAATATTTATTAGGAGAAATGATAAGATGTATAAAATGATGAGGATGAATAAGTGAACAGGATCAGGTGATTGTGCAGGAAAAAGAAAAAGATGACGTATCATAAAGCGACTTTGTTTGTCCTTTTTTACCACAACCTATTTAATATTTATCTATTTATAGTTCATTTTGAAAACTCTGCACTCTGCTGCTCATTTCTCACGTTTTTTTCATACTAGCATTTTTGGAAATTCAATTTATCACTTTCCATTTATTATTGACTGGTCAATTGAACTTTTGCATAAGAATTGTCAAAATCATGTAAATTTATTTACATTTACATAAAAAAAATTTAATAATCACTGTATATATTCTTATTAAATAAGGAGAACATTAAATAAATGTAACCATATATTTAATATCTAAAACATACAAATATTAATAAATTACGTTTCATTATTTGTCTACTTAAAAACGATTAGTAATAATCTTTATATATATATATATATATATATATATATGAAATATTTAAATCTTGAGTATAATTTTTTTTATTTAAAAAATATTGATGAACCGACTCAAAATAAATTAAAAAATTTAAGAAAGAATTAGTTAAATAATAAGAAAGTTAATATTAAAAATATATAATAATATACTATTTTAGTTTTTTAAATGAAAATTAATCTAAAATATTCATTTTTTTATAAGACATGCATACTTGGTTAAAAATGTTGCTATATATTAATTTGAAATTTCAATTTAAATATAATAGCAAATTTTATCTAGGAATCTCTAAAATCTATGTTTCATTTTGATTTTTAATGTTATAAATTTGTGATATTATGTTTATAATATTTTTATGTGTTATTTAATGATTCTAATAATTGTAACAATATTAATTGAAGTGCAATTTTAAAAATATAAGTTATTATTATTATTATCACTATTATTTATAATAAGAAAATAATTAAAAATTAGATAAAAATAAACACAATTGAAAAATGGTAACTAATAATTTTTTTTAAAATGAATAAATAAATATATTTATTTATTTAACAAAATAAAATAATAAATGATTAATGTTAATTACAAAAGTATAAAAAAATAACATTACTTCAAAATAAATACTTCCCATAATTATAGAAGCTTTCAAAATTGAAAAAAATACTCAATAAAAATAAAGTTAAATATTATTATTATTTTTAATATTTTATGTTTTGGTGTTTTGACATGTTTTGTTGTTACTAAATTAAGTTTCCACAGACAACTTGATCTTTTATTTATTTTAATAAACTTATTTTCATATTGTTTTAACTAAAGAATGGGGTGTTCCTTAGTGACTTTGATGTTGACATTGTCAAGTTAGTAAAAAGTCTTCCTTTTACTTTGGATTTTTGGGTTGTTAATTCTTTCTATGAAGAAAAACAAAACCCTCTTGCAAGTTGACCACAGTAAAGAGTAGAAAACTTCAAGCATTTTTGTGTGTGTGTATTGTTCTGTGTTTATGTTCTTACTTTTATCTGTGATATGATTTTGTTAATGGTTATTGGAGTATGAGATGCATGTGATTCCATGATGGATACCTCACCCAGAATTGCCCTCATTACATCCACCAACACCAATCCTTGAGAGGAAGAGAACACAAACCTTGAATAAAGAAATTGAGAAAACCTAAAATTGAATTTGGAGATTACAATTGCAGAGAAAAGGAAGAAAGCCAAACTACTACATTCCTATTCATAACAAAAATTAAATCAAGATCCATATTAATACAATGTGTGGACTAGGTGTAGAAGCCAACAAAAAAAGAGAGCATAATAACATGAAGAATGAAAAGTAATATTTAACCTAAAATAAGAGCTGCATCTGAAATTAATTACATTGTTTGGTAAACTTAACAATGAAGCTGAGTTTTTATTATGTTAATAAATATATTGGTATTGGTTTGGTGATGTGAGTGGGGGAGCGAGGTGGCTACTGATTCCAAAACTCTTTTGTATTGGGTGTGTGTCTGCTGTGTATTTGCCTAAGTTTGAACGCACTTTTGATACGACCACTTTCTCCGCCACAAAGAAAATAGAAAAAGGAGAAGAAAAGCGAATCCCTGCGTGTGGTGTTTGTGTGTGATCGGAATTGGAATTGCTCTGCATCTGGACTCCGTCGATCCATCTCCAAGATGAGCAACGGGGAGCTCCTCAACATCGAACCTCTGGAACTCAAGTTCGCCTGTCAGTTTCCCTTCAACTCCCTCTCTTTCTCTTCTCCTAGGGTTTTCCTCACACTTCTCTCATTTCTCCTTCATTCTTCTTGCTTTAGTTGAACTCAAGAAGCAGATCTCATGTTCTCTTCAGTTGTCTAATAAGACCGATGCCTATGTCGCCTTCAAGGTAACGCTTCAATTTCGCCTTCCTTTTCCTAATTAGTTTCGAGAGTGGTTCCGTCGTCGTTTTTTTGTTTTTGCTTCTATTGTGAGATCTGCTGCTTTTGATTGCGGCCGGTGAAATCGTAGTTTTGCGTAATGTAGGATTTAAGCCCTACGTTTTGCACTGTTCCTTTGATGACTGCGTGAAATTTGTGTGTTTATGTTTGGATTTTGGTTTTGTTTCTCAGGTCAAAACAACCAATCCGAAGAAGTATTGTGTTCGTCCGAACACCGGAATTGTCTTGCCACGATCTACATGTGATGTTATGGGTACTGATATGATTATTTTGAATGCGAATTGCTACCTTTTGTTTTGTTATGCTTTATGGCCGAGTAATGAATTGGGAACTCTTTTTTTTTTTTTTTTGCATAAATGGAAGTTACCATGCAAGCACAAAGAGAGGCTCCGACTGATATGCAATGCAAGGATAAGTTTCTTCTTCAGAGCGTAAAAACTTTTGATGGTGCCAGTCCGAAGGACATCACTGCAGAAATGGTATTTGTGTTGTGCTAGTTGCTTTTGCATTTCCATTTCACACTTTTTGTTACCTGGAATTACAAGATTTATTGTGCTGTTGGGATTGGCTAGTTCAACAAGGAGGCGGGTCATGTGGTTGAGGAGAGCAAATTGAGAGTGCTGTATCTTCCTCCTCAACAACCACCGTCTCCAGTACCAGAAGGTTCTGAAGAAGGATCCTCACCTAGAGGTTCTGTTTCAGAGAATGGAAATGGCAACGGTTCTGACTTCACACAAGTGGGTTCTTGATTTATTCTGTTTTCCTTTTCCCCTAAATTTCTGAGGATATCAATTGGAATGCCTTTTCTTATTGTGTATCTCAGGTAGCGAGAGGATTTACTGAGCGACCTGAGGCTCAAGAAAAATCTTCAGAGGTAAATTAGAAAGACTTTTCCTTTTTTTTGGTAAATATATGCAATTGAGTTATTAAGAAAAAACCTTATGATCTCACCTGGAGAATATCAATTGGATGTTAATTTCAATGCCAAGAGTTGTGTCCAAGTGTTTGCAATGTCTGATTTTTTCAATTGGAGGTTTTGACAGTAACAGTAAGTAAATAAAGGCTTTCGGAGATTTCTTGCTCTTACATAAACTCATTGCTTGTAAAGTCTTCTTTTCTTACTTAAAGCTATTCACAATTTTTGTTGATATTGAACTTCCAAGCAAATCATATGATATGAAGGAACATATATACATACTCATGTTGATGCTGATTGCTTCTCTGTAGAGATGGTTTTGAGAAACAAAACTTTCTAAAAGTGATGTATGTGTGATGTTTAAGTCAATTTTTTATATAATATATATGCATTTTGAATCCATTACAGGGTGGATCCATTGTATTCAAACGCTTCTTTTTGGTTCATGTGCTGTAAATTCGGCCCAGTTTATAACTTCTAAAGTTTGTATTGTTAGACAACTTTATTTTGATTATAGTTGCTTGTTTACAGGCTAGAGCTCTTATCTCAAGACTGACTGAAGAAAAGAATAATGCAATTGAACAAAATAGCAAGCTCCGCCAGGAACTGGTGAGGATTTACAGTATTTGGTAGATAATTAAATTTACTCATTTGTGTAATCTATATTTATTTTCCTTTTGATGATGGAGGAACTTAATCTTAAATGATGAGAATGATAGTGCTTCTGATTCTGGCAGTTGCCTTTCATACGTATTTTTATTGTCTTGTCTCTGAAATATCATCAAATATTCTAGCTATTTATTTCAAAACCCTGCTTGAACCAAAAGGTGACTGAAAACAGATGTTCTGTGTTCCACAGTGTTTGTGAGTTTTGATTATTTGGTGTATGGAAAGATGATGAACTCGGATTTTCTGAATCAGCTCGTGAGTTTAGTTTTTTGAACATCTGTGATGGATATGATTGATATTTGTGTTTCATAACTTTACACATTAATTCCATAGCAAAGATACTTTAACTTAGGTTGTTTATAGCTGTTTTTTTTTCCTCTCCTCTGCAATGATCTGCTAAGAAAACAACTCTTCCTGTCAATTACTTTCCTGCCACTTTATGTGGAAACAACAGTCTTCCTGGATTTTAGCCTGAATTATGACCGTGTGTGTTTCTGTTGTGGATAACTGAGTATGATTTCATTACAATTAAAGCAAGTACCTTTTTATGTGCCGTCACTATTGTATTTGATCTTCTTTATATGTTACTGTTAGCTTTGGACGTAAGGAAACACTTAATGCAATGATTTTACTGCTTGTAGGATCTACTGAAGCGGGAAAGCAATAAAAGTCGTGGTGGAGTCTCATATGTCATTGTCGTATTAATTGGCTTGCTTGGCATAATAATGGGGTATCTCTTGAAGAAGACCTAAGCATTTCTGTGCTTCATTTGATCGTAGTTTCTTTGTTCCTGACTATTCAAGCAATTATGAGGAAAGTTAAAATAGATTAATTCTGCAGATGTTGATTTTTCTTTTTATTTTTCCTGTTTCTTTTCCTTTTTTTTGGGGGTGGATAGCATTTTGGGAGTAGAAAACATTAGGGAAGTTGTGGGTCTATGGTTACTCTGATTGTGAACTGACTCATACTTTCGGTAGCATGCATTCTTTTTGTAACTTAAAAGAAGGGAAGCTACTTGTTTCTTCCTTTGTGGTTCATCTAGTGACTAAATGATAATGTCAAGTTGTCCGTGATGACCACGAATAACATCAATCTTCATGGATTCTATCGTCGTTTCATGTCAGTAGGATTACAGCATGTTGGTCATAACTCTAATTAAAAAGGATCAGTAATGTCCTTAAAAACCATCTTCATCCTTAAGAGCACGTGTCCGCATGTCACTAGGTTAGTCAACAGCTGAATGAGCTGAAAAAACTAATTTCAGTTTTAAAATGGGTTGAAATTGAGTTTTTACACACTTAACTTTTTAGTTTGAGTTACCATAATACTTTTATGTTATATAATGGATCATGTGTCTTTCCGACTATGTTTTTTAGAGCATAATCAATTATACTATGTGATAATTGAGTATGATTGCATCAATGGATCATAAATAGTACCAAATTCTCGTCTAGTCAAAGTAATATGTGCAAACAAAAAAACACTACAGGGAATTTATCTAACTAACTAAATGCATATATTCTAAACAATGGAGTCTTGTAAATAAAACAACCACTTAAGTTTCGTTCTTACAAAAATGGATTTCAAAAAATAGATTAAGAGAGTTTTGAGATGGAGAAGAGATGACTTTGAACCAAATTTTGTAGTGTTGATAAGGAGAGAACACATGTAAAAAAAAATCTTTAACTCCAATACTGTCACTAAGAATATAAAATATTTGTGAGATGAGGATAAGATAGTAGAAGGAGTAATAATATCCTTTTTCATATAGACCTCACATATTTATAGATATTTTTATTGAGAAACATTAAATAGCTACTAATGAGATATAAATAAGTTTTCTAATAATAATCTATAATAGCTATGATGTGAATGTATCTACTTGACATTGGAGTATGTAGAAATGTATTTTGGAGTTTATTGACACCATACTCCTTCACACCTTTAGTAGCCTCCAACAACGATGACCACCATGAAGAGAAGTGTAACCAAGCTTTAAAACAATATCATCTCAACACAACAATGCAAGAAAGGAAGACAAACAAACAAATTAAACTTCAACAATGTCACTCGAAAACAGCGCAACAAAAAATGCAAAAAATGGGAACAAATCTACATGATCATGGGTTTATATTGTGCTTATCCAACGACTCTTAGAGTTTGTGTGTTCAAGTCTTTATTGTGCCTTAATGACTTTTGACATAAGTAGCTTAGTCTTATAACCATCGCGTAATGTACAATGGAATCTGATTACGTGCATGTTCAAAAAGTCCAGTATGTAATGTTATTGTCTGCTCAGTTTCAAGTTGAAAACAATTCTTAGGGCATGGTGTTTTCAATATAAGGGCAAAGTGATCATTCATGCAATACCACATGTGTTTCTTAGTTTTTCGCAACACATTTGAGTGAATCAGATTAGGTGGTGGATCCCATAATCTCTCCATTTCCCTCTTCACCTTTTTTTTTCATACACACATGACCAGTAACAAATAACAATTGTTCATGTGTCCTCTTCGAAAATATTAGGGTAAATAATCTATTAAATATAACAAGTATTGACATTTATTACCTATGTAATTGAATACATGTTTAGTCATTAGTATTTATCATGTATTTTATTAAAAAAAATAATTTTATTAAAAAAGTTCCTACGGGAAATGAACTCAAAGAATGCAACTCGTTGTGAGGACTAAGTATTTCTTGGAAAATGAGTTTTTGGTTGGTCTCCTTTGAGATGGGAAAGTTCATCTGCAAAAAACTTTTCAATGCTTAAGTCAGTAGAAACACAGAGATAATATGTTCTTTAGTTGTAATATAAGAATTTAAGAGTATGAGATAGAATGAATCTGTACTTTCTAGAGAGTGAATATTTATAGGTTGGTCAGGTGGTGTCTGAGTGGACTAG
Source organism: Phaseolus vulgaris (assembly GCF_000499845.2). NCBI lineage: Eukaryota > Viridiplantae > Streptophyta > Magnoliopsida > Fabales > Fabaceae > Phaseolus > Phaseolus vulgaris. The sequence continues at coordinate 44,820,502 of NC_023757.2, read as the reverse complement.
TCATGTAATCGCTATTTATTCCCTAATTAGTCATTCCTCCCTTAAAGCTCATTGATTAGGAAATTTTCTTCTTGATTGCCTTTTAGACAAATAAAGGCTCGATTACAAACTCAGATATCGTGTGTCCGACCTCAAATCTTGCAGTTACACATTCATTGTTCCGACCTCAAGTCCAAAAGATAACATCGCTAGGGTTAATCACCACATCTAAGGTATTGTCTACTTTGGAGGTTGGAATAGTGACGTTGTCTGTGGGGACGAAAATGTGTTCCAAGCCCTCAACTAGGGGGAATCCACTTCCTTATACCTCGATAGGAGGGCTTGTTCCAGTACTATCAATATACTCTTTCTCCTCCAACCCACCTAGTTGAGGGCAAAACAAAATGACATCCAAAATCATGACGGAGCATGACATTCAAAACAGAATGCGATGATTGACCCTAACGATACTATTTCTAAAAAAAGGAGAACAATTTATCATTAAGTTTGACTTAATCTTTTACCCTTTGTTTTTGTTTATAAAATTGATTTTTTTGTTATGTTAATCTTTATTGTAGTGAACCGATTAATTATCCAAATTATTATAATCCACAGTTCTATATTTTACATTTCCGCTATTTACATGGATTTTTTTTATCATTTTATATTAAACCATGGTAATTATCTCAAATAAACACTCGAAAACCATCTTTAGGTCACTTGTGATTGAGCATGTAACTAGGTTAGTCAACAGCTGAATGAGCTGAAAAACTAAATTCATTAAACTTAGTTTGAGTTACCATAATACTTCTTTATTTGTATATGATTATATCAAATTTTAGTTATATATGCAATAAAAAAAATTGAGAGGCAAATTATTTTTTGCAAAAAAAAAATTATATTAAGTTTTGAATTTGGACCACTCCTTGAGAAACAGAAAGTGCATATGATTCTATTATGAACTCAATTTTATAATGGTTAGTGTCTCCGTTCTCTGTAGCAGTCTTCTTATGCTTCTTCTTAAAATATCAAAGAAATTTCCTATAGTAATGGTAAGAGACTACAAAATCCTTGTTGAAGTTATTTTAAATTTTCGATTGGTTGTGTTTAGGAGAGAACATGATTGTATTAGGGAAAATAGGTTGAAGTATTTTCTTTCTGCACAAAAACGTTTAAAGTGGTGAAAAAAAATAAAGGAATGAATTGGTAGCAACATGAAGTAGCATAGATTTGAATGGTTTTGCGGCATCTTGTGATTGAATAATTTGTTGTAGCTAAGACATGGTTATGTTAGATTAATGTTAGTGAGAGTGAGCTAAACAAGCAGAGAGGGACTTGGGTTCATCATTCGCACTCTGAAGAAGGTTGCTTCTTCTAATGCTTTCGTTCTGCAAATTGCAATTTGCTATGAAATCTCCCTTTATAGTTACTTCTCTCTTCTGCACATCCACACTGTATTCTGTCAACCCTGCATATAAATTCTTCTACTTTTGCAACATCATCACACTTCACTCATTCAAATAAATTAGCTTAATGATACAAAAGTACCAACCTCTCTATTTTTTTTCTTTCTTTTTGGCAAAATAAGTCATTAATTAATAAAATAAATAAAATTTTAAAAAATTATTGAAATGGATAAATCGTGCACGACCTTATTATAAATAAGTTGTGTCAGACATAATTTCAAACTAACTAGATTTAAATTGAAGTAAGTTGTGTTAAAATGGTGTCTCAATATTAATTAATATCTAATTATAGTGAAATTGTGTTAAGAGGACACGATTGATTTATTTCGATAATTTTTTAAAATTTTATCTAATGATAATTAATCTATAAATATTTTAGTTTTTTTTAAAAAAATAATTTTTGTGAGGCCTTATTAAGCTAAAATAACACTATAAATTTAATATATAAAATAGATACTTGAACTATTGTTTTGTCTTAAAAAGATTAATTGAAGTATTTGATTTTTACACATCCTCCTACTTTAGATAAACAAAATTATTGAATGTTTCTAAGTATTTCAGATATTAAATTTACTTATTTGTGTTTAATATTTTATTCATTAACAAGCACACTATAAGGAAAACATGAAATAAAAACCAATTTTAGAGATAAAAAATAATTACTTGCTATAGTAACTAAATTAGAGATCATTTCAGAAACTAAAAAAAAATAAAATTATAAATTAATTTCTATTATTGTTAAATGGTTCTAAATTGGTATCTAATTAACTACCAAAGTTTTAACTATCAATTATTTAGTTTCTAAATTTGGTAGCAAAAACTTTGGTTGCTAATTAAATATCAATAAATCATTTAACAATAATATAAACTAATTTAGAAACCAAAAAATTTTTAGTCTTTAAAATGGTATTTAATTTAGTCACTATAACAACTAATTATTTTTTATCTCTAAAAATTGATTTATTTTATAATTTTCTTGTAATGACAAAAGATTTATAGGAAAAATAATAAAGCTTTTTTTTTCTAATGACTGATTCCAAGACTTGTACCACCAAACTAAATGGTTTGACCATAGTTATATCTCTATTCAAAACATGAACAATGATACACATGGTTACAATTATTTGATATTTAAATAAATTATTATTTCATTCTAAAAAAACAGTTTGATACCTTGAATCTCAAACAAACTTTATTTTATTCTAAAAATATGGTTTGTCAAACTCGTATGATGACAATTTTACATATTTCTCCACAGAAAAAACAGAGTTTGAAACCTACCAGTCATTCTTGAGACAACTCTGAAAACTCTTCTCCTGCACCCATTGCACCCCATATTTGCTGCTATTACCACAACCTGAAACTGTTCATCAACCATTACAAAACATAGCACTGAACTTGGCATCTCTACAATCATCTATTTTTTGATATTACAATAACTTAATCAGAAGACTTCAAACCATTTTCTTTGATTAACAAACATTACAAATAAACAACTTTGTTAATCACCATAACATTGGTGTGAAGTATTTGCGATCAAGTTGATGATTTCTCTCTTCTCACCAACATTTTTTCTATCTACAAGACTTTGATCAATAGGATAATAATATTAGAAATAAACTGTCAAATTACAAGAGACAGATATTAAGATTTAAACTCAAAAAATTTGAGACTATGGAGGATTAATTGTAGAGAATAGTAGAAAACCTACCGGAGGGAGGGTCAAGTTCTCCATGTGTAAAAGGGAACGATTATCATTTGTAGTAGCCTTCATGCAAACCTCTGACTCTGTGTTGTTAATGGCCATTTGATTATCAAAATCTCTTCTTGTTATGCAGTCAACATCTTGGTTTTTCTTTTTTCACGAGCTTCTGGTTTTAAAGTTGCCCACTAAGATTTGGGAACTAAACCTTCTATTAATATATGTCATGTTTGGATAAATAATTATAGTTTGAATAATTCAATGGTTCTGTGCACAAAGCAAACCCTTCATCAAGCATTTGATTTGACATGAGATTGGTTGTCACCTTCCAACCACCAAATTTAACTAGCTGACCTTTTGGCTTCATGATGCCTCTCTCAGTCTTTTTTAACAGATAAACTTGTTATTGAGATTTTGAGTGGAGATAGATTAGTTTAAACTATATAGATTACTAGTGAAAACTGGCTACTAATTATGGTTTTTTAATTAGTGTTGTAAAACTTTATTTGAGATTAATCTGATTTAATTGAGAAATCAGATTATAGAAACTTTATTAGACCTTGGATTGAATCTGCTTAACTCAGAGTTTACCTATGATCTTCTAAGTCAATTATGGAAAGTTTATCCTTAGACATAAAAAAAACAAAACAAGAAGAAAAAGGGTTGTGACAGCTTGCCAAACAATATAATCTCTTTTTATTATGGAGGTGAGCATCATAGGCTAATCAAGTAATCTACTGAACAAATCAAATGTCTAACTTGAAAAAGAAAAGGAAAATATTGAAATATTCATACTACCAGTTTAAAAAGAGGAAATAATACTCCAAATATGACATACATAAATTATTTTTATATTGTCATTTCATTACAATTTTTTATTTATATATAATAAGTTTGTTAATTTTCATTATATTTTTTTATAATCATTTCATTAAAAACCATAATAATAATAATTTATACTTGATTGACCATGAATATTTTACTTAATTATATTTTTAATCCTCCAAATATTATAATTGTGAAGTTTTAACTACTCAAGTTTTTAATTGTACAAATTGAGTCTTCTAAATATCATAATTGTACAAGTTTGATTTATAGATGCATGGTTGTGAAAGATATATTGATAGAGAAAAACGTGAAGGAGGAAAAATATATGAAAGAAATGAAACTAGAAATGATTCAGTTAAAGAAACTCGCTGCAGAGGAAGAAGGAAAAAAAGCTCGGTCTGTAAAGCTTTTCTAAAACACACATTTCATGTTTAGGAAAGTTAATTCCAAATATCACGTTCTTGAAATCTTGTTTTATGATGTATTTCATGCATTATGTTTAAAAAAGAATAATTTAAAAAATTATGGAATTCTGTCAAGAAATTGTGGGGATGATTAAGAAAAAGTCGCATGATCGTCAAGGTTGCAGGCAACACTTTCTAGAAAACAGTTAATGTGAAAATTCATTATGAAAAGCACATTCTAGAAGATATTATATCATTTTGAAAAAGTTTGTAAAATTTTATTTTGAAAAAAGAATGTATTTCATGAGTTACGAAATTTTCATTCCAGAATACATTTTATATGTTCTTAGAAAACTTGTTTTAGATATCTGGTTCCAAATTGTTCTGGTTTCAGAAATCATATTCTAATACTATGGAAAGCTTATTAGGAAAGATTTCCACATCCAATAATCCAGATGTCACCTTTATGAAGGGTAAAATGATCATTTTAAAATTATGGGAGTGTAAGGAAAAAAAGAAAGCCTTCGAAGCAACAGATTACTCAACAAACAAGGTGATTAAAACTTGGCTCAGCATTGGATTCAGCTGGTACGTGCTTAAGAAACTCCAAATAATAAATAAAGTATTTCATTATTGGTTAAACAACTTAATTTTGATGACATGACGGGACAGGAAGGACTTTAAACCAGGAACAAAAGCTCGACCGAATTTGCCAAACATTCAAACAACAAATTTCACTTCTGGAAATGGGGGAAGGGAAGAAATTTGGTTGCATATTTGCCATTTGTATTCCAGGGCCTCCATCCCAGCGCTCCTCTTGCTCCAGTGTCTGCAACACAGAATATTGCCAAATTTAATGTAATCAAACTTCAAGTTTTTTGATAATCAAGAAATCCAAGATTTGTAAAATTCGTTCTTATATGTAAGCAATGCATAATTAGAAACTTTTAAAACGAATAAATTATTAGGATTAAAAAGATCAAGAATTTAAATTGATCTACCCGAATAATGTCCCCGTTCTCAACAGCTTTTTTCACCCTATTAAACCGGTTGTATATAGATAAAGAACCAAACTGTTTTTATAACTAGTTTAGAAAACCAATCTGGTTTTAGAACCGTTTTAAGAGACCAAACTGGTCTGTAAACAGATTCCAAAAACTGAACCGGTTTAAAATCCAGGTTAAAAAATGAAACCAGTTCTGAACTGGTTTCAAGAACCGTACCAGTTTGAAAACCGATTTCAAACCAGTTCTATATGATTGAGTGTTCAAGATCAATAAGCACCATTAACAGTACGGTCTTGTTGCGAAAGAGTCAAGAATCTTTGGTATACATTGCAACATAAAATTCAAAGTATTACATCCTCTCTCTGTTTTAAAAGAAATAATCACTAAAAGCTCAAAGTCCAAACCATATAGAGATTTGCATATACTTTCATTATGTGGTGGCCGAGCAAGTGCTTTTGCGGCATATAATAAATATTTTGTGACATAATAAATAATTAATACAAATAAAGCTTTTGAATGACACGCTTTAATTCCTTGATATCTATGATGCATTCTGCAGTTAGGCACAATAGACGTGCATTTATTTTAATTAATCTTTTTCTATCTACAACAGAAATAAAACCAGAAAATTCTTCTACTCTAATTCAATGTTTTTGGCATTCATTGATACTTGAATAGCTATACAACATAATTGCTTTACCTGTTGTTTTCTTGTGCTACGGTTGATGGGGGTATGATTTTTACTGCCAAAGTTTCATTGCTGCTTAGTCTGAAGGGTGCTGCCAAAGTCTCATTGCTGCAAAATTCTGTAGAATTTTTATCTGATTAGCAGTTTCTAGCATAGATTACAATCCTGGTCTGTAGTTCCATACAAGTATCATAAAATGGAATCCAAGCATGAAGAAAAGTAACAAGTTAATAACCAGAAACGAAATCAAGAATACAAAGTCCAAATCACTAAATACATAATAATCCTAATTCAAAGTCTCAACAAGAAAGAAGCAATCTACATTTTCAGTCATCATTTAGTGTAACAGAAGATGCTGAATAAGTAAAGTCTTGTGAGGGAATTGGTGACAGCAAAATTACAAAAACAATGTTACTTATCAGTCATATTATAGTAAGCATGCTACAAAAATATAGTATAAAATAAATATTGTTACCTTGTTCAAATCTATCGTGCTCCTCAAAATCCTCATTTTCATTTGAGGACAATGGTGAGGGTGTGTCCCTTTAAGAATCTTGCCTGCAAACAAGTGTTTCTACCATTTGTGGTGTACGAGAACTGCAAGCACATCTCTGCCATCATGCCATGTTTGCAAGAACTAGAAATCGACCTGAATTTAGTTTTCACCAATTCAAAGTATCCAAATCTCCTTCAATCTTTTCTAAGGCTTCACCCAAGTACTTACTTAATTCAGATTTTTTTAGACCTAATCAATTTAAAAAACTTGGTTATAGCGATGATGATCATCACTACCTCCTTCACTAAGTCGAACCTATCGTGAGTTAGCTTCAAACATATTACTGCCACCATTACTCTTCAAAATGTAATCTCAAACTAGATCCCACTTTATTTTTCAAATTAGATGCCACTTCACCACCAAAACTTGGAGTAATGAGCCTGAGTGAATTGCAATTTGTATCTCGAATGTAAGACAAGAGCAATCATGAGGAGCATGTTTAGTTTATCAGGATTTCCCCAATACCTATCATATTTCTTTTTCATCTTTTCAACCTTAGTTCTTACACTTGCACCCATATCCTTGGATGTATAGATTGATCGATTTTCCTTCAATTTCAAATAACTCAAACGTATACATTTTCGGCACATGATCTGAACCAAAAATGCATAAAGTAGTATCATCATATAAAGCCGCAATTACCTGTTGAAACAAGATAGAACAGCTGAGAAAAGTTGATTATCATATTTCAAATTGAAGGCAGAAAAAGTAGAGAAAAAAGGTAGTGGTGGATGAATGCATACAAGAGTCTCTTTTATGCAGAGGAAAAGAAAAGGTTTATGGGTGATTTGGGATATAGGGATTAAGGAGCAGAGAAGACAAATTACAAGATGGCCTTCACTGCCCTTGTGTCTTACAATGTTGTGCGCGTTCATGATATGGCAGTCTGGTAGGAAACAATAAAAGAATATTGGATGGCAAAACAGTGCACTAAATAAACAGTCCGCTCTGCACTGAATCTATTTTTTAAACTAAATTAATATTTTTCATAACCGGTTAGGTTCTAAACCAGTTCAGTTCGAACTGTTTTTTTGCACACCCCTAACACAGCAGGAAATTGACCGATTTGATGCGGTTAGAGATTGACTCAACTGGAAATTGCTAGTGTTCAATGGAAAGCCACCAAAGAGCCACCACCAAGTCAGTTGTATATTGCCAGAAGTTGCTGGAAAGTCACAAGATAGGCTGTGAAAAAGCTGCTAGATGGTTGCCAGAAAATTTACCTGGAAAGACAAGGGTAATTTGAAAACAACAGTGACAGCTTGCTGGATTTTTTTCTGGGAGTAGTGGACTACAGCAACAGTGACTTAATGCACCACGATACAACGTGGTGTACAATGGAAACCAGAGATGTGACCACAGAGGAGACATAAATAAAACATAAAACTGCAGAAAATTTTTGTTAGTAAGGTTATCGAACTTAATTCTAAACTAGTGGAGCTTTTGTAAACTCAACCCTTGGATTCCAATTGTAAACTTAAGAGTTTACTTAATTTAAAAAAAATCTATTAAAATATATACCTTATGTACAACATGATGATCTTAACAAGACAATAATTCGATATTTTCACTTCATAATAAAGAAAAGCAACAAATCATATTAACAAAGCATGATGGTTCATTAGTGCTAAATAAGATTAAACGATATAGATGACTAAATTATATATAAAATCATAAAAGCATAAGTCCTTAATATGAACAATTAAAAATGGAGTTAATTTCTTCATATCATCTTAGTCATTATAAAACATTGTCATTGTGTGAGATAAGAATCCGATAAAATTTACATTTAATTTTAATTTCAAACTCGTTAGTCCGCTTCTTGACTTGTGAGTTTGAATTTTTTTTTTTTTTTATCAGCTGTGAGTTTGAATTTTACTAAAGTTTTATGAGTTTTCTCACTCGAAAAAAAGTTTGATAGTGTGTTAGCTTGTTTTCTCTATCTAGAGATTTTGACAACCTTGTGGTCAGAATTTGTGCTTAAGAATGCAGGAAAACAGGGTGAAGGATGCCATTGGAAGCAAGCAGACATGCTGCATCAAATTCTTTTTTCACGAACTTAAAGAAAGCAGCAAAATTCATTAAGACAAAATAAATAGTAAAATGAAATTTGAAGAAAAAAGAAATTAAATGATGCAAAAGCATTAAACTTGCAGATTGAGAAACAAACCAGAATCTGTAAGAGTATCTTCTCACATTCTGGAGAATTATCTTCATCATCTCCATAAATACAATTGAAATGAAAAGCATAGAAGCATAGACACATTCTGGAAGCATAGGTATCTATAAGCTCATGAAAGAAAACCAAACCACTTTGATTAACTATATTAACCTATCTTCCCTTACAAAACTACATGCTCCATCTCAGACTCTAAACTACAATAAACTTCAGATATTGTATGGTAATGATGGGGAAACTCTTAAAGAAAAACAGAAAAAGAAAACCCAGAATATTATGTTCATCTGGAGACCCTCCTCCTACTGCCAAAAACATCTCTGTGACTCTGCATCTTCTCGTGTCTCAAAGCCCTCTCCCGGTCCTTCTCTCTTCTCTCCCTTTTCATTCTCTCCTCCCTCAATTCCTCCATCGTCTTCCTCTTCTTCTCACCCTTATTCTCTCTCCTATCGCCGTCACCACTTTCATCCTTCACAGCATCATCATCATTAGGTTTCCGAAGATACCACGGCAACTTAACCCCCTTTCCTGCAAGCCCGTAACCAAGCCTATACTTCTCATCCTCCGGGCCCACAACAACGGCGGGCTTGGGCCCTCCCTCCTCCCTTTTCTTCTTCTTGGCAGGGGGACCCTCATTCTGAGGCTCCTGAATTGGGTCAAAAATCTTGATCCCTTCGAAGAGGTTGATGTGGCCAGCGTCGGAAGAAGGCTCGGGCTCGAGTTTGGGTTCGGGTTCGGGTTCGGTAGGGGGAAGCTTCGGTTCCAAACCTCGAGCGGTGCGGAGACGCTCGAGACGGAACTCGGCGTCGCGCTTCCGAGCCTGGTCGCGCTTGAGCTGTTCCTCCCTGGCGGCTTGTTCCTCGTCGCGGCGAACCTTCTCTCTGTTCTCGTAATTGTAAACGTTCCAACGCTTCTGAGGGAGAATATTTAGACCTCCGTGACCTCCCATTTTCGATTGCCCTGCCAAAGAGAATCAAATTTGAACTTTTCTGAATGTCAAAGAAATTTGGGATTTTCTGTTCACTACAAACCTGACGCAACCCTCACGGAGAATTTTAGACGGCTGTATATATACAAATTTTCATGTTTTATAAATTAAAATGATAGATTTGCGAGTTTTAGTTTTGTTTCCAATACTTATTTTTTATTTTATTTCTATTAAATTTAAAATTACTATGTTTTTAATCCTTATCAAATATACAAATGTTAGTTTTAATTATTAAACAATTATCTTTTCAAATTTTGAAATTATTAAAGTTTAATGTTTATATTAATTTTCATTTTGTATATTTTTAAATAAAATATACGTATGGTGTGTAATTTTTCTTAAAATACAGTGTGTGCAATTATTTTGTGTGTGAATACGACAGTTTTTCTCTATTATTTTTCATTACCATTATTCAATCGGTTTAAGTATTTTTTTTCGGTTTTCCGTTTTTTTTTTTAACATTAATAATCATAGTTTATTGTGGATTTTGTATGTTAGTGAAGTATTAAGATAAGTTATCATATTGAAATGTTATGATTTAAAAATATAAAATAAGAAAAATACCAAATATGAAAGACGTGTTTGATATAGACGTGTATGATTCAGAAGATTAGTTATCTTCTAGTTTGTAGAATCTTCATTTGACAAGCATGACAGAAAAAAAACTAACCTATAATATCACTTTCACTTTTCTTCTTATTTACTTCTTTTATTGTTACCCTAATGTGCAATATTTTGAGATGTATAATTGTTTAATGGCATCATCATAGAAGGGAAGACTCATTCTTGCAGCAGACAAGTTGGAAAAGGAAACCAAACCAACATTGAAAACAAACCTCCAATAACATTATTTGACGCCATGAATCAACGCCCTAGAATACTTCTCAATTGCCTAAGCATCTACGTCAACTTTATTTCATTCACGACTTTTAGCCACCTAACTTTTTTGTAGTCATGGTACCTATTAACGCGAGATCGCTTTTACTATTTTATATCCAAAATTTTCAAATTCCATTAAAATGGTCAAATTTTGTCTCCTTAGTAATCCAGACTGTGTGGAGAAGAACACAGCACTGTTGTGAACCCAGAAACAACCTTAGATAGATGCTTATGGTCGATATACAGCATAACATAACTCTGCAGTAGTACGATCTAACCCACAACAGAAGCATCATCTTACCCCTGAAAGATAGATGACAATAATCGGCTGTGACAGCAATGGATCCATGGATGACACCAAGTTCAGCAAACCGATGCCATGGATTGGCATATACATAGCAGCAGCATCTCTTGCCTGTCTCGTAGCAATGGCTGCAGATCTCATACACGGAATTCGAGGCCGCAAATTTTGGTTTCCTTGCAAATTCTTCTGTTTAAACGCCACTTCCTTGGCCATAATAGCTGTAGCAGTGAAGTTATCAGTGGATCTCAACACCCCTATGCCACACCGCCAGGATCAGCTATCAAAACTCAGCAGCAGCGCCATGATCTGCACAATAATGGCCAATTCCATGCCGACTCTTGGGATCACCGAGAACAAAGACACCATGATGAACCTCGTGGCCATGGCCATCCTTGTGGTTACCATGATTGTGAACATCTGCATCCAGTTTGTGACCGGTGTCATCTATATGTTCTGGGTGGAACATGCTGTCATCATGCTCCTCATGGTAATTTTGTTGATGACCATGACCTCGTCAGCCGTAAGTATTCCAAAGATTAAGCACTATTTCGAGCTGAAACTTAAGATGAACAAAGAGGCACTTAAGGAGTGCTCAAAAGTGTTTGCTGTGGACGAGAGGAATCAAATCGTCAACGAACTCAGAGATCAACTGATGAAAATTTGGATGATGACCCACACAAGCAGCCCTCAATTTGTTCTTGGAAGGTCAGTGTCTTGTACTGCTTCTGGTGCCTTTTGTCTTCTAAGTACCATGGCATTAGTAGAGGCCCTGCTTCGATCTTACTTGATGCCGTGGTCGTTTGATTTTTGCTCTGGTGACTGTGATTACAAGTGGTCCACCATCTTAATTCTCATAGTTCAGGTTGCTGCAGTGGTGGTGGGTACTATTGCTCCTGCTTTTAGATGGTTCATTGCCATATCCTATAAGTGCCCAAATGTGAGGAATATGACCTGCAAGAGAAGGTTACATGTTGAAGGGTACTGGACTACCAAGCTAATCTCAATTAAAGAAAGCCCTCTAGGCTTTCGAATTCATAACAGGCAGAACAGAAAGCTGGCTCATGATGCAAAAACTCTTGTACTGTCTTTCTGTATCAAACTTCAGGTGGGGATTGTGCTAATGAGTAAAGCCACCCAGTACGTTTCAATATCCTTCATGTGCTTGATCTTGACATGTTGTGATCATTGCAAGAAATTGCAATCCAAATTTATGTCTACTGTCTCGAGCGTTAGCTCGGGAACAGGATCAAAGTCTGCTCCGAAGCTGGATCTTAGACGTTTTGTTTTGTATCTTGAAGGTGAGGAAGAGTTAGTTGAGGTGATGCTGAAACAGAATCGTGATGCCACTATTCATTGGGTTAAAGTAGGAGAAAAAAAGGAGCCAAAACTTCTCATTGAGTTATTGGAGAAGAAATGTTCTTTGTTGCAAGGATTCAAGGGAGTGAGAACATTTGATAGTGAACAAGTTCGTTCTTTGCACTGTGGAGAAGCAGCATATAGTTGGTCACTTCCTCTGGTGACACTAGGTAGCATTGCAGTGGCCCTGCCACACATCAGCAGGGATTCAGTCAAAAAATTGATAAGCACAGTAAATGAAGCACTCCCCTTTGTCAAGTTCATAGAAAATAACCTGGACAAAGAAAGAGAATTGTATAAACTCAGATCGGCAGCAGAAATTGTTTGGCTTGGAGTTGATCTATATAATAAGTGGCTAGATGTGGATCTTCGTGAGCTCTCACTTCAAGATAAGAGCCCCAAAGAGACACTTGAGCAGCTAGCCGATGCTGCAAAAACCAGGTATGAGAAATTTAAAGGCAAATATAGGCACGTATGCATTAAGACGAGTCCTTCACTATGGCCCAACAAAGTATCTGCATCTCACACTATGTACAGAATATGCAAAACTGCTCTCTTAAATCAAGAACTATTAAGAGACAATAGGAGTGAGAGGCTCTTTGAAGCACTTACAGCGATGATTTCTGATATAGTGGGTGCATGTCTCACCAACTTACCCTTTGTTATATCCGACAAGTGTTTGAATAGCACCATTGAAGAGAGAGAGGATACTGTAAGAAATGCAGTTTACATTTTTGGCAAGACCAAGAAGATTATAGAAATGATAGAAAAGAGAGCATTTCCCCGCGTCAATTTCTGCCGAGGAACCTACATTGAAGATTGGCGTTTAATGCATAAGCAAAACAGTTTTTTTCACACTGTTCCATCTTCACCGGAGATTGACACTCCTACAGATTCTTCCACTTCAAGTGATGTTTGCCTAAATATTGACTAAAACAAAAACCCAGAGGCTCTGGTGAATTGTATAATTGCTGGAAAAGCTTTTAGATTTGTATAAAGTTTATGCAAATTAGGACATTGTATGTGTAAAAATAGTTACTTAATCTACTTAAAATTTGAGGTTAATTATATCTAGAGTGTGATGGGAGTCTAATAACACTTAAAGCATCCTACATCATATTTTCCATTAATAAAAACATTTTAATATAAATTTTGTAATTTTTTTAAATTCTAAAAATAAAGAGAGTTGTTCATGAAACACTGGGAAACTTGTATTTATAAACTACATTAACATATTATTTTAATTAATAAAATATTCATATAAGCCATTTTCATTGAAAATGGTTTTACAAGATAAGTTTTTGTAAGTAAATCACATTATTATAAGAGTTTTATATTATTATTATTATTTTATTACGTGATGATGTATATAAATGAATTCAATTAAAAATATTTATTATTAAAAACTTACTAAGCAACTGTGTTAAAATAGGTTGTTTTAATACTAAAATAAGTATGTTAATTAACTCTAAAAACTTATATAAAAATGTTATTAGAGTTGCTATAAGGGGTTAAGGGTGTAATTAATAGAAAAAGTAGAACAAGAAAAATAAAATAATAAACAAAAATATTGGTTTCTCTGCTATAAAGATAAAATAGGGTAAAAAAATGTGTATACTGAAACTTTATATTTTTTACGTAGAATATATTATTATTAACAAAAATTAGTTATTTACCATACAAAATTATTTACTTTTAATGAGCTGGCAAATACAGATAAATGGCAACCCAGATAAAGAAGAAAAAGGAAAGCTGTAACAGAATATGCCATTATTATTCCAACTCGGATCCTTTCTCTCACACTTTCCCTTCAAACTCACCAATGCCATTAACAGCCAGAATTAGCCTTTTATATTTCTGAAAAGTGATATAGAGATGTTTATTAAATTGGATAATTCTCCTCATATTTAACCTAATATATTCTAATCCAAATATAAATAGTTAAAGGTTTTTAATTAAGTCAGATTCAACTCCTAATATTTTAAGGGTAAGATATTTGTTAATATAATAAGTATTGAAATATTTTTTTATTGGTTTTAATATAATAAATTTAATTTTATTAGTTTTTTTTTCAAATTTTGTTAAGGGTTTGGTTAAATTTGTACGTGGATGTATTTAATCAAAATTCATGTGTTTATGTAAAAATTAATGTTATTAATTATTATATATTTATTTTATAAATTTAAAATCCAAATATTATTGAAAAATATGGAAGGAGGGAAGGAAACATTGTGGAGGACATTGTAGAAACATTATAAGGGTTAAAGAAAAAAAAAACACATAGCAAAACATGAAGGCTAGGACTAGGGTCAGTAGGAGAGGTATTGTTATGTGAAGACTTGTTAGTGGCGATGATGCAGAGTAAAAAATCGACCTGCTCAAAGGTATCAGGGTCTCCTAGCAGGTAAATTTATTCACGGATCTATCTGTGGATAATATTAAAATTATTAATAATACTATTAATATAAATAATTTATCTATACCTATATATAAATAGGATTCTTCTCTTAACTGTTCTTAATTTTTTTTCCTATCGTTATATTAATATTTAATTTTATTATTGTATTATGATGTCATTTATTAAATGGAGCAACCATTTTGAATTGAAAGAAATAATTTATTTTGAAAATTAATTGCATAATGAGAGGGAGTGTCTCTTTTATGAGAGAGAAATAAATATTAGGAAATGTGACTAGTGGCCAAACAGTGAACAATTTTATTATTAATGAGCGGTTACCACTTTCTTCAGTAGTTTTCACTGTCACCATTTACATCTACTTTCTTACGAAAAAAGTAGTTTTCACCAATTATATTCACTTCCTTATAAGGAGTAGTTTTCACCAGTTTCATCCAAAGAAAAAAAAAATGTTCATAAATTTTGACACATTTTGAACCCTCTTCCTTCACGCTCCATGTTCTTCTCCTACTCTCACCCGTCTTAGTCCCTCCTCAATCACCATTGTACAACAACAACCACCATTGCTTCCTCCTTCTCACACTTCCCAAAACGTTCGAAGTAGAGACGCGTCTCATTGTTATAGGATTTGAACATTTTTGTTTTTATTGCTTTCTTAATTTTTTTTTTATTTTTGTATGAATCCTAAGCCCAGCTTTGCAGGCAAAGTTTTTATGTCTACTAATGTTTTGATCTATTAGATATTACATAAGTTGGAAGTTTGGTAATTTGTATTTAGTTTATTATTTTATTTTTTTCAACTTCTTTGCATTGGAAGACGTGGATTCAATTGATATGGTGATAGATTTTACAACTTCCAACATACAACCATTTGCATTATGTTTTGACATTGTTTGCTGGTCTATTTTTTTTAAACCTTAATTTTAATCTTGATAACCTTACAAAGTTCGACATTACACCCAAGTTAAATCA
Organism: Phaseolus vulgaris; assembly: GCF_000499845.2. Classification (NCBI taxonomy): domain Eukaryota; kingdom Viridiplantae; phylum Streptophyta; class Magnoliopsida; order Fabales; family Fabaceae; genus Phaseolus; species Phaseolus vulgaris. The sequence goes on along the minus strand of NC_023757.2, from coordinate 44,804,781 downwards.
AAATTTAATATTCAAAAACAATAAAATGAAAATATAAAAAATTAATATAAAATCTTAATAAGACTATTATCAGTTGTGCATTTAGATCATTTACATATTTTCTCATATAATTTAATATTTATTAAAATTATATGAATATATAAATAGTAAAAATGAAAAATGCGGATACACAGGCACGTGAGTGCCGGTGTTCCCGCTAGTATATATAAAAGGAATTTTCCAGTTCTAAATTTTTTTTCTATTTCATTCTTGTTTAATATTTTATTTTATTAATTTATTTTGGTTATTTGGACATCTTATAATTTTAGAAATTAATAAAACAGTTTTTTAATTTTTTAATTTTATTTTTATTTCTTCTCACTTATAGGAGAGTTGAGAAATTGTTAGGTTAATTTTATTTTGTTGTCACCTAACTAGCAGTAGAGAGAAGAGATTGATTAATTTTCTGTTTTAAACGAATATTCTTCTTTATTAAATAAGCAGTTAGGAGATTGAAGAGATGAATTACTTTTCTGTTTTAAACGGGTATTCTTCTTTATTAAATAAATAGTTTTTTTAATCTATACCTATATATAAAGGGATTTTCCTTTATAACTGTCATTTGGTGTACACATTTTGTTTCTAAATTTATCCTTTATAATATTAAAATATTATAAATTTGATTTGTTTTAAAATGGTAAAATTGGAAATGTGACTTAAATTGATTTTTTTTTTAAAATGAGTTTGAAAATTAAATTTGAAATAAATGGTTTGAGAGACGTGTACCACTTTATTATAAAAGAGTGGAGATGTTGCATGTAGCAGGTAGCAAGTAGCAAATTGCATGTAGAAGGTAGCAATTAGCAGGTAGGTTGTAGGTTGCAAGTAGCAGCTAGCATGTTGCAGGTAGCAAGTTGCTGGTTACAGGTAACCGTAGCTGGTAGCAGGTAGTAGATAGTAGGTATATGGTAGCAGCTAACACGTAAATGGTTGTGGGTAACAGGTAGGAGGTAAAGGTTGCAGGTAACAGGTAGGAGGTTGCAAGTAACATGTAGGAGGTTGGTTGCAGGTAACAAGTTGGAGGTTGGAGGTTACAGGTAGAAGGTTGCAAGTAGCAGGTAGCAGGTAGGATGTTGCAGGTAGCAGGTTGTAGGTCACAAGTAGGAGGTTGCAGGTAACAAGTTAGATGTGTCAGGTAGCAGGTTGCAGGTAGATTGTAGCAGGTAGGTAGATTGTAACAGGTAGATTGTAGGTAGTAGGTTGTAGGTAGCAGGTTGTAAGTAGCAGGTTGTAAGTAGCAGGTTGCATGTAGCATGTTGCATGTAGGAGATAACAGGTTGCAGGTATCATGTGTATGGTTGCAGGTAGCAGGTAGGAGGTTGTAGGTCACAGGTAGGAGGTTGCAGGTAACAAGTTGGATGTGTCAGGTAGAAGGTAGCATGTGTCAGGTAGTAGGTTGCATGTAGCAGATAGCGGTTGCAGGTAGCAGGTAGCAAGTAACAGGTTGCAAGTTGCAGGTTGCAGGTTGCAGGTTACATGTTACAAGTAGCATGTTACAGGTAGCAGGTTACAGGTTGTAGGTTACAGGTTGCAGGTTGTAGGCTGTAGGTTGCAGGTTGTAGGTTACAGGTTACAAGTTGCAGGTAGCAGGTTGCAGGTAGCAGGTAGCAGGTTGCAAGTAGCAGGTAGCAGGTTGTAGGTAGCAGGTTGCAGGTTGCAGGTTGCAGGTAGCAGGTTGCAAGTTGCAAGTTGCAGGTTACGGGTTGTAGGTTACAGGTTGTAGGTTGCAGGTTGTAGGTTGTAGGTTGCAGGTTGTAGGTTGTAGGTTATAGGTTATAGGTTACAGGTTGCAGGTAGCAGGTTACAGGTTGCAGGTAGCAGGTTACAGGTTGCAAGTTGTAGGTTGTAGGTTACAGGTTACAAATTGTAGGTTGAAGGTTGCAGGTTACATGTTACAAGTAGCAGGTTACAGGTAGCAGGTTACAGGTTGTAGGTTACAGGTTGTAGGTTGCAGGTTGTAGGTTGTAGGTTGTAGGTTACATGTTACAGGTTGCAGGTAGCAAGTAGCAGGTTGCAGGTTGCAGGAAGCAGTAGCACGTAGCAGGTTGCAAGTTGCAGGTTACAGGTTATAAGTAGCAGGTATCAGGTAGCAGGTTGCACGTTGTAGGTTGCAGGTTACAAGTAACAGGTTGCAGGTTGTAGGTTACAGGTTGTAGGTTGTAGGTTACAGGTTACAGGTTGCAGGTAGCAGGTTACAAGTTACAGGTTACAGGTTACAGGTTGTAGATTGTAGGTTACAGGTTACAAATTGTAGGTTGAAGGTTGCAGGTTACAAGTAGCAGGTTGCAGGTAGCAGGTAGCAGGTAGCAGGTAACAGGTTGCAAGTCGTAGGTTGCAGGTTGCAGTTACAGGTTACAAGAGCAAGTTACAGGTTGTAGGTTGTAGGTTACAGGTTGCATGGAGCATATTACAAGTAGCAGGTTACAGGTTGCAGGTTGTAGGTTACAAATTGTAGGTTGTAGGTTTCAGGTAGCAGGTTGCAGGTTACCGGTTACAAGTTGCAGGTTGCAGGTAGCAGATAACAGATAGCTGATAACAGGTAGCAGGTAGAAGGTTGCAGGTAGCAGGTAGCAGGGAGAAGGTTGTAGGTAGCAGGTAGCATGTTGCATGTAGCAGGTTGCAAGTTGCAGGTTGCAGGTTACAGGTTGCAAGTTACAGGTTGCAGGTTACAGGTTGCAGGTAGTAGGTTACAAGTAGCAGGTTACAGGTTGCAGGTTGTAGGTTACAAGTTACAGGTTGCAAGTTACAAGTAGCAGGTTACATGTTGCAGGTTGCATGTTGTAGGTTGTAGGTTACAGGTTACAGATTGTAGGTTGAAGGTTGCAGGTTACAAGTAGCAGGTTACAGGTTGCAGGTTGTAGGTTGTAGGTTACAAATTGTAGGTTGAAGGTTTCAGGTTTCAGGTAGCAGGTTGCAGGTTACAGGTTACAGGTTGCAGGTAACAGGTAGCAGGTAGCAGATAGCAGGTAGCAGGTTACAGGTAACAGGTAGTAGCAGGTTGTAGGTAGCAAGTAGCATGTTGCATGTAGCAGGTTGCAGGTTACAGGTTGCAGGTTACAGGTTGCAGGTAGTAGGTTACAGGTTGCAGGTAGTAGGTTACAGGTTGCAGGTAGTAGGTTACAAGTAGCAGGTTACAGGTAGCATGTTGCAGGTTGTAGGTTGTAGGTTACATATTGTAGGTTGAAGGTTGCAGGTGCGCAGGTTGCGGGTAGTAGGTTGTTAAAATCTTAAGTTCTTCAATAATATTACATTTAATTTATTATGATAAAAATAATATTAAAATTGTCTTATTAAAAAAATATAATTATTTAATTAATTTAAACCTATTTAATTAAAAATAAAAACAAAAATAAGTAATAAAAGATTAACACAAATAGTAAGATATTATTTAATTTGATTAAATTTTGTATTTAATTTTTTTCCAGATTTTAATATAAGTAAGTAAAAAAATATAAGTAATAAAAGATCAACACAAACAAAATAATAAGATATTAATTAATTTGAATAATCAGTTTTTATATTTGATTTCAAAATAATTTAAAGAGAAATATAAGAGATAGAATAACACAAACTGAATGATAAGATATTATTTAATTTGAATAATTATTTTTTATATTAGATTTGGAAAAATATAATGGTTACTTGGTGTGGAAAGAGTTGAAGTATTAATATGTTACTTTTCTGATTTAAACTGATTTTATTTTTTAATTTTAAAATAAAAGATATTTGTGTCTTCCTTCATTATTTTTATAAAATTAAACACTTCTAAATGTATAACAATTTATTATCTATTATTGAATTTCATTATATCTTATTTTTAATGTTATTTATATTTCAATTAATATTAATTATTTATCTTATGTTTCCTACTTCAAATTAGTTTATAAATATCCTTCTATATTTATTTTATTATATTACTTTTACTTTATTTTAATTATTTTGTAATTCTAAGAGTTAACAAAAATAATTTTTTTTTCGGTTTTCTTTTATTGTCACTTAGTGGTTGTTAGATGTAAAGAATACATAATAATAATAATAATAATAATAATAAATATAAATAAATGTTAATAACAAAAATAAAAAATGTGATACACAAAAACCTGTGTTGTCGTAGTATTAATAATACTAATAATAATATTAATAATTATATTAATAACATTAATAAAATATATTATAAATATTTTTACTGTTAATTAGTGAAAACACATACGATATTTCGTTGTGTTTGTATTTTTTAAATATATTTAAAAGTTTGTTTTATTCTTTTTATTATAAATATTGTATTATAAGTTTATAATAATTATAATTTTACTGAATTAATGTATGATATAAATTTATAAATATTATTACAAATTTTAGTATATGTATAAAATTGAACACACTAAAGTAGAATATATTATATTAAATATATTAGTACTAAACAAATTTCCAATATTTATTAGACTAAATAAATATTTTATCCATTTTTTCTCTAACGAATTATATATATATATATATATATATATTCATCTATATTCAATTTATTCAAACATGAAATATTAACTAATATTATTAATAACAATAATATATAATTACTATTTAATTTATTTTGTTATTTTATTAATTGGATGTATATTTTTAAAATATTAAATTATTTGATTATTTAAATATAAAATACTATACTATATTTTTTGAAACAATCATTCTATAATCTATTAAAAGATATTTTAAAGTTACAAATTTCATAAAAAAATAATTTCAAACTATATGAGCTAATTGACCTAATCTCATTTAATTAAATTAAGATTATGTTAATTTAAATTCAATTAAATAAAAAATATCAGAAATTCAATTATAAGCACATATAATGATAGATGATGAGGTGGTCCGTGGCAGTGGGCAAATAAATCCAATGCTGCTCAATTTTTAATATTTTCATATTCAATTTATGCCATTCATTTATGTGTTACAATTAATTATTAAAAAATCTCATAAGATAAGATAAGATTTCAGTATTCTTCTGGCTGTTATCAAGAACCTCCATTATAATAAATAATTTCCTTATCACTAAGATCTAGATGCACATTCCACACATAAATATTTAGGGATGTTTTATGTAATAAATAATATTTGTTTTTTTTATATTTAGTGTGTTTTTATTTCTTAGGATGAAACTTTAGAATAAACATTTTTGTTTTTTTGAAGATCAGACATTCACTAACAAGACTTCTAATATGGGGAGTGACTGAAATTTATCATTTAAATATTATAAGAATTTTTTATTATAATGAGGGTTTTAAATTTAAGACTTTGATTTTATTTAAAATAATTAGTAATAAGAATAAAATATTTAATTACATAATTAAATGAGTTTTGTAGATTATAAAAAAAATTAAAAGTACAAATAAAACATTATAAAATGTGATTCTCGAAACACTTTATTATTGGAGAAAAATTACAAAAGAGTCTTAAAAATAATGTGTATAGCGAGATAAAATTTTCTTAAAATAAAATAAGATCTTTTAAAATTGTGTTATAAAACTCTTGTATGAATATGATATATCTTGATATAAGAGGTATGACTTCTAAATGACTTTATATGAAGTAAAATATGTAATAGATAGAAAAGGACATTGATAGGTTGACAATTAACTTCTTTTCTATATCCACTTACAATTAATAATAATATTATTTTAATATTTCTATATTAATTACAAATTTATTTTTATTATATATATATATATAATCACTTCATTACAATAAACGTATTTTGTTTTTTATAAATTTTTTAAATTTGGTTAGTTTTATTTAAACTAAGTATTGCCATATTTTACTTTTAATTCAATGAGAGAAAAAAATGTTTTTAGCACAATTTTTTAATTTAGTTAATTTTGTTCAAAATTCGGCTAATAATTGAAGTAATTAAACATGTTTTTATCTTTAATAATTGTCACATGTTATAACAAAATAACATTAATATATAATTAAACTTGTAATTATCTTAATTTTACTAACATATATTATAAATTCATAATTTTGACTATCTCTTATTGCCGCAACATATTTTTAACAATAAGAATTGAAGATATTGAGTGTGAAATTAAATATTTATTAATGAAAGATAAAATTTTATGTCTTATGTGAGATGCATGTGATTTGTTGTTTAAAGAAACCAATAATTAATTAAATTAATAATAAAGTATACAAAATAATTAGGTTAATGAATAATTGCTTTTTTACAATGATTGCTATTTACGAGTATAGTAGAAAAATAGGGTTTATGTATAAATTATCAATGCAAAGACAACTTCTCTCATTGACAAATCTATCTCTTTACTAAATCCATCAAATAAATGAGATAATATAATAATAAGTTAAATATAATGAAACTTTAAATGTCATTCAAGTAATTAGATCTACTAACAAACCAGCTATCATAAAGAGAAAGAGTTTGAATAATCTATCTCATTAAATTTATAGATAATCGATAATAAGACAATTTTAAAATCCTATTTTGATTTTTAATATTACTTTGTTATTTGAAGACTTTTAATTTTTCACATCATATTTTAATAATTATTATAATATTCTTAATAAATTTGACTAAATAGATTATAATAACATATTAAAAGAAATTTAAAATTTAACTTAATTTTATAAAATTAACTTGTACAGATAAAATTTAAATATAATATATAGTAGATTTCGAACCATGATTGATATTTTTTTTTAACTACTAAAAATATATTTAATGAAATTTTTATTTAGTTAATAATGTAAACATCTTTAGACCTAGACGAGATTACGAAAAAGAAAGAAGAAAAAAACGAAAAAGAAAGCATTAAATAATATAAGAAAGACTAGAAGGAAAAAAAATAAAACGAGAATATAAAATCCTTATATTATTTGGTATATAAAAAGTGAAATGACGATAGGAATAGTTGAGAAAGACGATAAAGCAAAGAAGAAGCGATATATTTAGTTTGTTGAAGCAAAGCAAACACAGCGCCTTGTTGGAGTTGTTAGCAAGAAACCGCAGCGTTGATTTTCTTCTATTATTGGATCGTCTTAACGAGGTTTAGTTTTCTCAATCATATACAATCCAATTCGCAAACCTTTAACTTTTGAGTTTCAAAAATTATTTTAATCGGCCAAGAAATTTCCTTCGCTGATTGTCGGAACCGCTTTGAATCTCTTTCCCTGCTTTTTAAAGGAAAGATTGTCTGCAATTAGAGGTTTTTCTCTTTTCCTAAATTCAAGTAAGAGTTGATGATCGGAAATTCCATAAATATAGTTGTCTGAAAGTTAGGGCTATTTTTAATTACATATCATTTAGCGAAGATTATTGTTCGGATGCAAACCCTTTTTGTTGAATTAAATTTTTAGGTGTAGGTCCGTTCTCAATCTTCATCTTGTTTTTTTTTTCTTTCTCTAAATCATGCCCCCTTATTTATTTATTCATTTATATAACTCTCTTTTTTAATTTATTTATTTTGAGCGTTAACGAATTATTTATCCTTTGTCGGAAGAATGGACGGTGTATCATCTTAGTTTTGATTAGCTTTTGTTTGATGGTAATTCCAGGAAGAATGGCGACAAAGAGCTACTTCAAACAAGAGCATGATCTTGGTATATGATGTATTTTGATTTTTATTGTTATTTGTTGGTGAAATATAATCGTGTCGAAAGTTGAATAATAATATACAAATAAGTGATTCATTTTATGTGCAGAGAAGAGAAGAGCCGAGGCTGCTAGAATCAGGGAGAAATACCCAGACCGTATCCCTGTGAGAACTAGTTCCGATTTTCCCTCTGCAACTATCTGTTACTGATGCTGTCTACGTGAATCATATATTTGTGGCACAATAAGCATCGTTCCTTTATCTGTTTAACTTTTGCCTTTCAGGATCAATGCTTTGACTATTTTTCAACCCTATAAATGTGTTATGATGTTTAAACTTTGTCTTTGATCTGTGTGTCTTTTATGTCATAACTTGGCAGCATAGATAGCTGAGTGGCACTTTCATGTCATAATTTTGCAAATCTCCATGTTAATAGTGATAAATGCATGTTGTTCTGTTGCTTAATTAGTTAATTACAGATTTGATATTCAGGATTTCGTTTTGTGCTGTTGTTCATCATGGTGGTGGTGTACTGTTTGGTTGGAAGACTAAAAATGTCGTAAAAAACAAGTATCGAGATCCCAAAGTCATGGTTTGATCAGTTTAATCTGTTAATTTGTGATTGAATTGGATAATTTTCAGATAAGAGACATGGTAGGTTCATGATTTGACCACTTCTTCCTGACTGTCTGATATAGTTTGGTTTTTAGAACATTTTGGAAACATGTTGCATGCCAAGTTATCTTGTGTTGCAATTTTTTACTAATTTTTTATTGCATGCCAAGTTATTGGAGATTAAATAACCGATTACTGAATCCACTGAATTGTAGAATGAATTCAAATAATTTTACTTCTGAAAATGCATATGTGGCCTTTAACCAAAGGTTACTTAGAACAGTTATGCACGTATGGAGTATCTTATGCCCTCAAGCTATTTTATCTGCTGCTTTCAACTAGTTATTTTTCATTATATCTGTCAATGCAGGGAAATTCATGTTCACTTGTGCCTCTACTTGCTGCCTGCTGTATGTGTGATTCTTGAATATGCACATTAGTGATATATCTCTAGTTATCGTACTAAATTGTCCCTTGATGTGTCTGCAGGTGATTGTGGAGAAAGCAGAAAGAAGTGATATTCCAAGTATTGACAAGAAGAAGTAAGATTTTTGTCCATATATAATCTAGCAACATTACATTATTTGTTTCTACTCATATGTTCTATCTTCTAAAGGAAAAGAAAATGATGTAGCAAAGTTTGGTACTATATTTAAATTAGATCAGAATCAACACCACACATATTTTTAAAGTAGAGATCACTAGGCAGAGTGGAAGGTGAGAAATCATGGTTTTTTTCCTAATAGAAAAAATCTATGGATCTTCAGAATTTTTTTCTATTTTTTATAAATGGCTGCATTCATTACAGGTAATAAAGTTTGTAGGTTTTGAAGCTTACTCCAATAAATATGTTCTAGTTGATGAACTCTTCGAAAGATCCACGTTGGATTGTGTGATAATAGAAATGCTCACAAAAGTAGAACTTTTACCCTTTAAAAATTATCTTTAACATACTACTCAAAGAAAATAAAATTCAAGCATTTGATAATACTCTTGATTTTGTTTAAATTTTCTAAATTTTGATATGAAGTTTTACATGCTAAGTACTTATGAACAATGGATGGATTGATCAAACTTACTTTTTTGTAAGTACTTATTGACGTACTAAATTGATTAAAGCATTGTAGTGGCTTTGGTTCGACAGTTGAGAAATCTGTTGATATTGGTAAGTTATGAGTTGTATGAATAACTATCAGATCATCATAATTTGGGTAGGTAAAGCCAAAATTGTTCCTTCTATTGTATATGCATTTCTCATTTTGTGATAATACCTGAATTATGAATCTGATAAACAGAATTTGAATTGGTTATCTATTTTTAAAAGAATTTGATGTTATACGAGTTTTGATAACAAAGTGATGAATTTTGTATTTCCTGCCTGATGATAACAAAGTGATAGAGGGGACTAGATATCATTTGCTGTAATATTTCTATTGTCAAATGCTTTCCAGTTGATATTGAAATTTGCTTAGGTGTATAACTGGCACTAGCTGTCTTATGTCTTATGTTTTAATTTTTTAAAATGAATTAATTAATTGTAGGTACCTTGTCCCCGCTGATCTGACAGTTGGACAATTTGTCTATGTTATCCGCAAAAGGATTAAATTAAGTGCAGAGAAGGCAATATTTATCTTTGTAGACAACGTGCTTCCACCTACAGGTAAGATAATATTCTCCAATTTTTTTTTTTTTTTTTTAATTTTGCAATATGAGTTTTTAGCCTTCTAATAGAGGGTAGTAGCAGTAGCCTATAACTTTTCTGTGTTTCTAAATTTTTTTAGGAGCAATTATGTCTGCTATATATGAGGAGAAGAAAGAAGAGGATGGGTTTCTTTATGTTACTTATAGTGGGGAGAACACCTTTGGGGATCTGACTTCCCAGTAGCATTTTAAAGATTGGCACTATAATAATATGATAATGATTGCTTCGTCATTGACCAGTCTCATAAATTTGTATCGGTACTCGATATCAAACGACATTGCTCTCAATACTATGTACAGCTGTAGATAAATTCCAAGAAAAGAACCTGTTAATGTTAAAAAAAGTTTCCTCCCTTTCAGTATTGCAACACTTTTCTCTGTTCTTCATTTTGCTTATCTGGGATGTTTGTGTTAATTGTGAATTGATAGTTTCTAGTAGTTAAGTGTTTCGATCAGGGAATGTAGAGATAAGACTCTTCTTGGACGATTTTTTTTATACAGATTTCTAGGAGAAAAAATTAAAGAGAAAAAATAAAATAAATTTTTAGATAGTTGAATTAAGTTTATGTATAAGTAGAATTCTCTAAAGTTTTATTTAGAGGTCCGCATGGTTGAGTCAGCAATCATTGTTTGGCGGATTTGTCTCAATTTTATACAAATTTTGTAGTAGATTGTGGGATTTATATTTTAGTGAACCAAGGAAATTGGAAAGGGCTTGAGGTAGGGAACTGGAGTTTTTAAGAAATCTTGAATCTCATTTGGAGACCTGTCAAATTTTTTGTCTCGAGGGCAACTGATTTTTAAGTCTATTTACCAGTTCACAATGATACTAAACTTGAATCGAGTACTTCCTTTCCCTGGGGAAAGATGGTTGTAACTGGAGTCTATTTACCACTGACTGAAAACAGGAGGAGCTTGAATAATATAAACCAGATAATCCTGATTTAATGGTCGGTAAATGTTTTAGCAATATTGCTATTAAAAGCCTCAATAATTGCCACCAAAAGTTACTTTTGGTTTAGTGGTGGATATTGTTTGTGTACAATCGATGAACTTAAACAATGAACCTCACTTTATCTTAGTTGAATTGGTGAAAAAAATTCGTTAAGTCTTATTATTTTTTATTTTTTTCCTCATTCACAAAACAATCCCTATTCATTGCATTATCGTAGTAAGATACGATGTATCCACTGTGATCTCCAAGGTGAGACAAGATATGAGATTATCCAAGATGCGGTGAGATACGTGACAAAGTTGATATTAAGAAGGATATGGTCCCTCTTAAGCAAGGTGAGGAGGAAGACACTCTCCGTGAGGGAAGGGTATTATGGAGTCTTCCTACCTTTTGGATACCGGAAGCTTGTAGTAGTCACTCTTCAACAACGTGGGAAGTATACAACTAAACATGTTAATTATGATAATGAAAACTTTTCAAAGACTAATAAAGCAATAAATCGTTATGCAAAAACTGTGTTGCGGTTTTTCCTGTTCTTGGTTAATTAATATCTCATCCCCAACTGAACAATTATTCTACATTCTCGAGTAATAGAATTTATATTCATTTTAATAAAATATTCTCCAGGAATTTTTTTTTATGCACCAAAACTATTTTTTAAAAAGGCTTGTAACGGAACACTCTAATTTAGCATCTCACTGTTAAAATTTTATTTGTTCTTTATCCGTCTTACTTTTCTAAATTTTATCCATTTAATATGTTAGCTACTTGAAGTTTCTTTCAACTGTTTGGTGTTTATCTGTGCAGGAAAAACAGGGTTATGCGTGGTATATGAAAATGTGAAGGATGAGTGGTGGAAGAGAAGAAAATAAAAAATTAAATAAAAAAATTCAACTTAAATTAATTTATAAGAAATTTCAATTATGAATAAATTTAATTTAATTTAAATGTTAATAGTGATATTTATTCATTCAAATTCTTTTTTTGGTGCGTGTTTAATAAATAGATCGATTGAATTCCTGTCCATTGTTACACTCGTAAGAAATTCGTTTGGACATTAATCAATGTGACCTGTACCGTCACATTTATCGTGATATGAAATTATTCAATCATAATCATAAAGCCAAACTTATCGTTCCTTTCTGATGATGTTGTTGACTTTCGACAAACATAAAACATGAACCCATGACGTTGTTTGCATTCAAATATCTGTAAAACATAATGATAATGCCTTAACTAAACCACAAAACTTACCTTAAAAAATAAATATCGTCCTGAAGGGGCAATATTTCAAATAATATTAAAACCAAAAATGGAAGGCTGAAAATGGCAACTCTCCTTGTAAACTAAATTATCGTGGCCACATTCTCCTCAACAAAATCAATTATTGCTACATTGGACAATGAATGGGTTGATAAATTTGATCAATTGAGATGTTCGGATCCCTAGCTTAAGATCAACCTCACCGCCACCCAACCAAAAGAAATCTGGAGTTAGCTTTACAATTGCCTCATCCAAGATCACCTGAAATGACCCAAAATAGCTAATAAACCAAGGAACAAGTTGAATGCATCAATACACCACAAGCCATCATGCCATCTAAACGGAAAAAGAGAAAGAAATGAGATTTAAATATATTGTAACAGAAGAACTGTTTTAATTAATTAGTGGACATTGAGCCCTCGAACATTGTCGATGGGATAAATGGTGTAGCAAGGTATGCCTCAGTACTTGCTCTAGGACAACAAGTACAGTTCTATTAATTCCAATCTGGTTTTTATGTGTTGACCATAGTAAGGTGTATAAAATATCAAGTTCAATGACGATATCAAGTGTATGACTATTGGATAAAATCATAACATTATTTTTAAATGCCCTAAGTCAAGTACAATTGTCAATTGGGACAACAATGATAAATAAAGACTGATATGTGATAGACATAGAATCATATCATGTATGTGTGGGTTCGTGAGTAATCTAAATGAGAGCGGTCCCTCCCATGTAATGGTGATGGTGTCTTTGAACCTCTTGATCAAGACTGCAAAATATATAACCGTGTCTAGAAGAATCATTATGAAATATTGATCTTATTTGTTTTAGTAAGTCAACTTAAACATTTTTTCGTAGGCCTGGGAGAAACTATGACTCTCAAAGGGATATAGGTGGAAGGGAATTCAGTTAGAATTTGGGCATGGGAGAGACTAGGCCTCTCAAAGTGCCTAGGTTATAATTTTTTTTTTCTGCATTTCCATTTGCTTTTGCAATCAGCTACAGAACTGATATCTCCATTTTCCTACCATAATACTACGTATCCACTTTCTTGTTTCTTGGGTATCTACCGGACATAATTTATGCCTTGTGTTCAAATGGGACACCTAAGCTAAGGGACCAAATTACACTGTAATATCAGCTGAGGACAAATTAGGTTGAATCACGAACAGTTGTGGTGTTTTGCCAGTTTCTGCTCTTTGAAGAACCAATATGGAATTTTAGTATCAATGTAATAAAAAATCTATACAACCACACACTTGGAATGGATTGAAATTATAGTTTAAACTTGCAAGAAGAATTTTAGGGTAGGTAATAATAAAAGTCTGACTAGGACACACCAAATCCTAGCCATAATTTAGAAACGGAGACAACGTGAAGAATAACCTTCCCCCAACAGTTGGCACTATGGCAAGATAAGTAGAGCTACATACATCAGTGCATTTGTGATTTGTTCTTAGAGACTGCTCTTTTGATGTGGAAACCATAAAGTTGTTCTAAGGGTTATAGACAGTGAATACTAACTATTACCACATCCTAACTATTATAGACTTAGTTTTTAGATAGACAGTGGCACACACACATAGAATTATTTAGAGTTACAAACTAGTGAAACTGCTTGAAAAAATGAACCGTCTGCCAATATGTTAAGTAAAGCAAACGAAGCTGCTCACTGTTGTCGACAACCTAAAAGCACGTTTATGTTCTAGTCCAAGACATTGGCAGAACATGCCAATCACATATCAGGAAAAATCTATGTCAATACTATTAGCCTTAACAAATTAAGTCACAATACCAAAAAACAATGAGTATGAGAAGGAGATCATAAGTCACAAATAGAGAGCACACCAAAAAACAAATTCATTTAAACTTTTATGCTATTTTTACCAACGATCCCTGTCTCTATCAATCATCAATTCACGTGCTGATATGCATGACAAAAGATGTCCAATATTAGCCTTAACAGTGTGAATAAGTACTTATTTTGGGTTTGTTATAATGATGAAATATTTCAGTGTCTATATATCATAAGAATCCTATACTACTCCACATATCCAGCCTTACCGGAATGTCTGTTTTCATGCCAATACAAGTTACTGCATTGTGCCCATATCCAGTTAATTCCATTGATGTCTCCTCAGGAGCTAGCCTCACTGCATTATCAATAACAAATTAACAACAATTATTTCCTACTAAGCAATAGCAACTTATAGATACCATTAACACAATTTTTAAATGCTTAAATTAAGGGAAAATAAATAATAGGAAAATTTTCCATGAATATATAATGAAAGAAATAAAGGAGGAAAGATTAACCAAGGGAGATTGCATAGCCACATGGACACAAACTATAAAATAGAAAAGAGATTTTCAAGTAGAGAAAATATATTTCAGGAAAGTGGTTCTATGAAGTGATGATTGTCAACAAGTGTGGACTGCCCATTCTTTCACTTCGTCTTAAAACTTTCCTTCATATATCTACTAGTTAGAATTTCAATGTAACAATCACTAAATGCTCAAATGTTTCTGGTCCAGCTCCCGTGCAATCTCATCTACTGCAGTTTGCAGAAGTTCAATGTAGAAAATTGAGATGATGCAGTACATTAAAAACTAGTTCAATCACTGTGAATATTTACTTCATCTCTTGTTAGAGATCCCAATATTAAAACTTTATTGAACTTGACAGCTCTCATGTACCATCAAAGGCCCACACACGACTAAGTTAAAGCCAATCAAATATTCTCATCCAAACACAGGAATTTAAACCTTAGCAGTGTTCTAATCACTCTAACAACCTATCAGACAAATCTAAGAATTTCTTCAACACAGACCTACCTAACAACTCATTCAGACCGTCCAACACCTTAAGAAAATACTTTAAATTTCGTTTCAGCAAAAATCCAACCAATTCGCAAACACCACCTTCAATCACATTTATCATTTTAAAACCATACTCAGCTTTGGTCGCTCTCCTCAATTCTGAATTATTTTAAACTTTTAATAACTGGAAAAATCTACACTACAAAGTGTTGCAAACAAGTACTTGCCCATCCCAATTCCCACCAACTCGACATCTGTCCTTCACGGCTTCAAAGAATCATACTTATATTTAGCGGAGAATCTTCTTAAACCAACTCTACCTGAAAATCCCTTCATTAAATTGTCAACTGCAACAGCTAAGATTTGTCAATTTCTTAAACACACCAACCAATTGTATAGTGTTTGATATGGAAAACACGAGAGTCTTCACATTGATGTTTCCAATACATTCAGTTTAGTCGCAACTCACAACCATTCGTCCACAAACAAATATAATTTTCAATATCACAATGTTCAACTGGAATTCATTCAACGCTACGATAATTAAGGAATAGTCAATCACTGGGAACTTCTTACTGTTGAATTTCTTCTTGGCAATACTTCCATTATTGAGCGAATACAGGAAATTCTTGACAGCGTCGGCGTTGAAGCGAGCAGTGTACTGCGAAACAAACGAATAAGCAAGCAGTGAGATAATTAAGTAAAGGAGGTAGCGAGAGGAAGAGAGTGCGAACCTGAACGACAACGACGTAATACTTGGAATTATTGCGGTTGGTGCAATCGACGACGTTAGCGGGGGCTTGTGTATTAACGAGAACGATACTTTTGCAGAGATGGTGGATTGAGGCGGCGGAGAGGGCGTCGCGACGGGCTTCGAGAGGCCAATCGTAGTAATCAGAAGGGACTCTCTTAAAGGAGAATTCGGGAACGCCGTTGGTGTGCAAAATGGAGGAGAGGCGAGATACGGTGTCGGTGCCGGCGTCGTCAACGGTGTCGTTTTGAGAAGGCGACGACGGAAGATGGGAATGCTGGAGTTTGGATATGCGTTGCAAGAGCTGAGTTTGGACTCGCTCCAGCTCCGCAAGGGCTTCCTCCATTCTAATTCAAAACGCGGAGTTTTTGCCAAACTTTCTTTTGCTTATTCACCAATCGTTGCTCTTTTCTTACTTGTTATTGCCCCCACCAACTCTGCCTGGGTTTCCTATAGGAAAAATAAAAACAAATATGCATAGTAACGCTTTTTGTAAATTTAAAATATTAATATAAATAATATTATAAATAAATTGTTTTGTTATTACTATTTATTATAATTCAATAAATCCAAAATAAGTTGATTTATGTAAATGAAAATTTAATCATATAAAGAGACGCACACCTTTATTAGTTTCATCTTGTAACACACGACTATTGTGAGAAATAACTGAAATTTTGAATTGAACGCGTTCAAAGTTTCAAATATCAACACGGTGTACCAACACCTCAGAAGTCAGAAGACTCAGAACACAGATTCATGATCTCAAATGGAGTAAAATATCAATTCAAATTAAGTGTTTTAGACTGTTGAAAGATCGATTGAAGTAAAGTGTTTTAATACGAGGAAAATAAAAGAGATCGAAATAGAAAATGAAAAAAGAGAAATAAATAAAAATAGATTGGAAATTTGTTTAATTAAAAAATGGAAAGTATTTAATTAATAGTTTAAAATACGTACACCGTGAAGTCTGAGAATGTAATGACACTTTCCTCTTTGAACTCCCTCCCTTTTACTTTATCTGCATCTAGAAAGAAGGTGTTATTCTCAACACTTTTTCTTCTTTTCCTTGGCAGACCACAGTATTAGCCTCTACAGTATCAGGCTCAACACACACTAACTATTACTATAAATTCCACCTTCTTTCTCACCTGTTTACTGCAACACCAAAAATCATCTTACTTCTTCTTCATCATCATCATCATCATCATGCACAAGAGCGCATCAGGTTCCACGTTGGGCCCGGGGGGCCTCGACCTAACCCAGGCCTTCTTCAAGCCCATCAACAACGCCGCCCCTTCCTCTACCCCCAACCCCCACAACAAGATATCCGTCATCGGCGTCGGTAATGTCGGAATGGCCATCGCTCAGACTATCCTCACCCAGGACCTCACCGACGAGCTCGTTCTCATCGACACCAACGCCGACAAGCTCCGCGGCGAGATGCTCGACCTCCAGCACGCCGCCGCCTTCCTCCCCCGCACCAAGATCCACGCCTCCGTCGACTCTTCCGCCACCGCCGGCTCCAATCTCTGCATCGTCACCGCCGGCGCCCGCCAGATCGCCGGTGAGTCCCGCCTCAACCTGCTCCAGCGGAACCTCTCTATCTTCCGCTCCATCATACCCCCCCTCGTTCGTCACTCCCCCGACACCACTCTCCTCATCGTTTCCAACCCCGTCGACATCCTCACCTACGTCGCCTGGAAGCTTTCCGGTTTCCCCTCCAATCGGGTCATCGGGTCGGGCACCAATTTGGATTCCTCTCGCTTCCGTTTCCTCATTGCAGATCACCTCGACGTCAACGCCCAGGACGTACAGGTCAACCATTCTCACTTCCCCTTTCTTTTTATTTTATTTTTAATTGTAAAATGTGAGAAACTTAACTAATATTTAATAATCTCTCATAATAATAGGGACTACTATGTTAAATTAGTAGTAGTATTCAAATTATGAAAGTACCGCGGCGTCGGACAACTTTGAATTAAAGTTTATATACTTTATGATGAATGAATATTTCATTTTGCAAACCAAGTTTGTAAAAACATAGGTTTTTTACTGCTTTCAACTGAAAATTAGTTTTAGTCCACGTGACAGACTTTTATCAGAAATCAAACATAACGTGGTTAGTTGGACTAACGTAGATTTAAATAGTCCAAACTAAAACCCAACATGGTCTTAGTTGGTATGAATTATTTGAAGTTTTGAAATTAAAATGATGAAATTATGAATAGAGTAGGAAAAGTGAAAGAATGACAGAAAGTTGTGATTGCAGGCGTATATCGTAGGGGAGCATGGAGATAGTTCGGTGGCATTGTGGTCTAGCATTAGCGTTGGTGGTGTTCCAGTGCTGAGTTTTTTGGAGAAACAGCAGATTGTTTATGAGAAAGAGACACTGGAGAATATACACAAGTCAGTGGTAGAGAGTGCGTATGAAGTGATTAGGCTGAAAGGGTACACGTCCTGGGCAATTGGGTACTCAGTGGCTAACTTGGCCCGCTCTATTCTGAGGGACCAAAGAAAGATCCACCCTGTGTCTGTTCTTGCTAAGGGGTTTTATGGGATCGATGGGGAAGTGTTCCTGAGTTTGCCAGCACAGCTTGGTAGAGGAGGGATACTGGGTGTCACCAATGTGCACTTGAACCAAGAGGAGACGCAGAGGCTTGTAGATTCTGCCAAGACCATCCTCCAAGTGCAGACTGAATTGGGTATTTAAATTTTTTCTCTTATGGTCACGTCGATGGTTCAACGGTTACTGCATTCTGTACTTTTATTTTCTTTAGTTCTTCTTCCCACAATCATGATGTGGTTTGGCCTATATTATTTCTTGCCACTGTTAGGGTTACTCCCTGCCCCTTCCTTCAGAGCAAGAGTGTTTGTTGCGTCAAAGTGCTGGCCTGATCTTGTGATATGTGTTTCGCTGTATTCTTTCTGTCATGCTTTTAACGTAATCAGCCAAGTAAAATTTCCTTTTACAAACTTAATGTATCCTTTCATAATTTGGACTTCTGACAGTAAACCAAGGATGATTTTAATCATAAAAGTTGCATTAAAATGTGTGTATGCACCCTTAATATATCCCAGTAAATTAAACGCAGAAATTAATATTTTTATTAAAATTATTTTCAATTCAACTCTATATAATTATTTTCATTATAATCTCCTCTTTTTTTTCTGCTTTCTAAGGTAAGACTGAACCAAGATTGTAAAACTGTATAATCAAATAGCACTGATACATTCACAATCATCCTCCATATTTTAACTCCTATCAAATAACCCTAAACCCTATATTTCAACAGAAAAATAATTTTTATGTTTCAAATTTAAATTTTAAAATTATATTAGTCATATACCAGAATATTAGAGTTGTAAACTGGTGGGGCCTTTCAATGTACACTTATCAAAAATTAAAATTTTCCAAAATTAAATTTGCATTCCTTTCCTATTGAAAAAAAGAGAGAGAAATGAAACTCTAATTAAGAGTAGGTATACAATAATTCAGTTTCATGAGGTTAAATGTGAAGTCGCCATCCAATATCACAGCTCTTTGATAATTTTATGTTAACATAGTTAGAGATTAACTTTCAAATTTTATTAGAAATGGCCATTATTGATTAATTATAATCTAGTTTAAATATAAATTTTAAAACAGTTATTATAGAAACTAACACTAATAAAATTTTATATTTAGATGATATTGAGAAAAAAGTTAATAAATAATTTTTTTTATATCAGTATTTTTTTTTAGACTATCAGTTTTAAAATATTATTTTTAAAGTGATCATTAAAAGTAAATAAAACTTAGGATATGAAGTTATAATTAAATGCTTTTACAATATTTTCGTCATAACTTTCAGTTACAAATTGACATTCAGAAGAAAGCATTCTATATTGGCTTACTCAGAATTTTGCAACTACTAATATGGTTTTTTAGGTTACTTGAAAAAGTTCATGAACATGGATATTACAGTACTTAATGCTAGCGTTCTTTCTCATTAGCATAATACACTTGTTATATTTTATAACTAAAGTTTGATTTTTAAATAACAAATTAATAAAATCAAATAATTGTATCTGTGATCTTTCATATTTAAAAAATAAATCATCTTAAAATATTTTATTTAATTATGTTACATTTTACTTTTAATTAATACCTTTTTTTACTTTTATTAATTAATACATATTTAAAAATGACTATTCTCAAAACGATGTCGTATAATGAGCAACTGACAGTAACATTAGGTTGTGGAAGAAGGAGAAGAAAGAAGAATCAGAAGGAAAATATCATCAACCATGGCAGGGAGATTGACGAACACAGCATCTAGGATCTTGGGCGGAAACGGCGTCGTTTACCGATCTGTTGCTTCCTCTCTTCGCCTCCGCTCCGGCATGGGCCTCCCAGTCGGCAAGCACTATGTTCCTGACAAACCCGTATATTTCGCTAAGCTAATCTTATTCGATTTTTTGTTTTTTTGTAAAAACCTAAAAATCAACATCTCTTTTGAATTTGGGGCTTTCAGCTTCCCATGAACGAGGAACTTCTGTGGGACAACGGGACACCATTTCCCGAACCGTGTATAGATCGTATAGCCGACACTGTTGGAAAGGTATCTGTTTTTTTTTTCTTTATTTCTTATTTTTGTATGGTTATTTTGCGTTAGTATTGATGCATAGGATTGATTTTTCTTTTTTTTCTTTTTTTAAATTTTGAAATAAGTATGAAGCATTGGCCTGGCTGTGTGGGGGATTGAGCTTTTTTGCGTCTCTGGGATTGTTGGCTGTGTGGAATGATAAAGCCTCCAAGATACCGTTTGTGAGTCTTCTACTTTAACTTTATCCTCACAATTCCTCTGAATCTATGCTCGGTGTAGACTTTGATTTGGTTGTTTTGCTATTTATTGTGCGTTTAGGATGTTGCTGATTTCAATTCTGTTATAGCATTTCTTAATAAAATATTTTAAGGGAAGCTGATCATGGTCGACATTGATTAGTGTTACTGTTGGAAGTGTTTTAAATTTGTGTTGAATTGGATGCTATTGTTCTCATTTGGTTGAATTTCAGCTCCTCTCTGATATATAGGATCAAGGAATATTTTTTGTGGGTTTTCTCTGATTTGGCCTGGTTATTGCCAGATTTGGTGCATTGGGATCTCATGATCGCACAGAGATCATATTATAGCATGCAAACCTGACGTGTTTGCAGGTCAAATTTCGAAATTTAAGCTTGCAGAATCACATGTTTGTATTTTGACAATCATGATGACATTATATGTCACAATTTGAACCTAGCGTTTGAAGATGTTGTTACACATTTTAAAATTGAAGAAAGCCTTCACTGTTACTAGTGCTCTTTCAGAGGATAGAATATTGTTCCCCATTCTCCAGCCTTGCTTTTAAATAGTATAACGACAACTACTTCCAGAATCATATATTAGGAGTACAACATTCATAATTCATATATGTAATTAAGATGTAGCAAAAGCAGGGACTTCTACAAATTTGCAATCTAGCTGCTAATGGAAATCAAATTCGCCGTGTAGATTTTCGACTGACCAATGTTCTCATTATTCAAAATTTGTCATGTATGATTCTATCGTTAGAGTCTGGATTCACACCTAGTTCGTCATGGTTATTCTTAATTTTACGTTAAGCTAAATTTGACCTTACTTTTCTGTTTGGTTGAAAGAAAAGTACAGTTTGTTTGCTATAGTTGAGCATGGTCATGGTCTACAGACTAGTGGAGGTTTCTGTCTTGCATCAAGTCATTGTTATATTCTATGTATCCCAATCCAATTGCAATATTGCTTGCATTGCACTACCTTTTCTTTGATATTTTCCTCTTTTGATGTTTCATAGTCAATGCTATTTTGTGCAGCTATTTAATACTTATGTTGATTGATTTCTCTGTTATTTTCTTTGTATCAGGCACCCAAAGTATATCCATATGACAATCTGCGAGTGGAGCTCGGTGGTGAACCGTAGGTAAAATGATCGAATGCGTAGTTATTATTTGATGTAACTGCTCTTTTACGTTTATCTGTGTAGTTCAAAATAAGGGATCGTGGAGAAGACTGGTTAAATCCAACTAATGGAAGGGCCGAATTTGGTTCTTTCGACCATTCATGCTTAATTGCTTATGGTGACTATTGTGAGGAGTGGGCCAGTATTATGCGCAGCTTGTGTTTGAATGTGTACTTATGAAATGGTTTGAAAGGTGATTTTAAATAATTTTAAGTGAACGTGATTTTCGTTTGGTATCATGTATTTGAAAATTGATTTTTCGCAAAGAATGTTCTGTGTGATTACTAAAATGAGTTTTGATGTTCATTTATAATATTTTATGTAACTGTCTTGTGTAATGTCATTAATTAAAATTGGTGAGCAATCTGTGTTAATTCAACATAAAATTAGGATTCAATTAAAAGAAAACATTTGTATACATTCAATCACTGATTTGGCAGCGGCGATTAAAAATAGATGCAATTTTTTCATTCAGGTTTTACCCTACAAAACCGATATCGAAAGTTATTTAGTAGATAAATTTAGTTGTTGCAGGTAAAGCGGTCGGCGTAATTAGCGATTTGCAAGGGGAAAGCAAATTATTGTCTCTAACACTAAACTGTACATTGACAATTTCTTCACGTATATCTTTCAGTATAATTTTTCTTCTGAAAAACTCTTCCTACAGCTGCTGCCATCTTCAGAAATTGGACTACCGTTATCCAATTGTGGCTTCTCTAATCATCAAATTGGAATCAAAAGAAGGCGAGTGAGGAGAGTGGGGTTCTTGAGATGGTTGGGGTACATGGGCTTGGTTTAAAAGGATAGAACAAAGATGAGAAGAAAAAAATATTTACAAAGAGAAAATGATCTTTAGATTGATGCAGAAGGTAATTAGTTTCAAATGGAACTCTTCATTTCCCTTTTTGACTAGCATTTAAAATCTCTAGATGCTGGAACTGCATCTGTAATTATTAACACTCACGTTTGAGAGTTCTAAACGTGGACAAAGACACAAGTTATGCACTGTTTCTGGAGTTAATGAGTATCTTAGATTGTGATGTTTTTTAAAACCCAAACCATCTTTAATTGAACCTTGCTGTATCAGTAGCACAACTCAAACGATCTGGGACAGCTGATTGAGTTTTTTTTTTCAATTTCCACACTCTGTGGGCTATTTCTTCCTGCACCTCTGTAACTTCTTGTGACACTTCATACTTCTTAAAATATAAAAAATACTATTTATTTTATTTATGTTTTTCATTTCAGTAATCTGGAAAATTTCTAGATTATAGAATTCAGGGTTTAGGGTTTAGGGTTAAGTTATTTTTGGATTCTATAATCTATAATATATTTTTTTAAGAAAAAAGTTATTACAAATTGTAAAATCTGGAAAATGTAAATAAATATATTTTGGATTGTAGAATTCATAATATATATTTTAAGGACAATATGTTCTTTTTGTCTTACGTAAAATCTTATGTATTCTGAAATGTATTTTTTTAAAAAAATGAATTTTAGATTACATAATCTAGGATTTGATTTTGGATTATGTAATTGGAAAGTAAAAAATATGAAAACACTTCAAACTTTTTTAACTTTTTTTACAGCGAGGTATTTTGGAATTACCAAATTTATGGGGTGGAACTTTTGAGAGTGCAGAAAGAAGCAGACAAGAAACCGTCCACTCTGTGTTCAGCTGGCTTGGTACAGCTTTTCGTTTTTTTTTAAGCCTTGGGCTCATTTGAGGTTTAGGAGATAAAAACTATAGCACTTTAAAGAGACTGTTTCTTCCTGCACTTTCATATCTTCTTCTGCCACCTCCATACACAACATGAAAATACATTTTTGTCTTTGTGTTACCCCCATAGAGTAGTTTTCGGATTATATAATTCAGAAACTCATTTGAAAAAAAACTTCCGGATTATATAATCCAAAAGTTAAATAAGACTTCCAAATTATGTAGTCCGAAGAATAATCATGCATCTGAAAAATGACTTACAGATTATGTAATCCAGTAGCTAATTACAAATTTAAAAAATGACTTCCAGATTACGTAATCCGAAATATTATAAACAGACATTTTTGGAAATTTGAAAACTTATGGAGGTGAGAGAAGAAGGTATGATGGTGCAAGAAGAAACAGTCCTTTAAAGAACTGGTTTAAGATATTTTTTGATCCCATTTTCGTGTCCATTTGGTCAATGGTAATCTTCCATAAGCATTTTTTCAAACCTTGTCATACGAGGGTTTTCTAATGGTAAATGTATCACTACTACAAGACAATTATGAAATAGAAACCAATTTTTAGAGATTAAAATAATTAGTTACAATAGTAACTAAATTAGAGACTATTTTAGAAACTAAAAAATATTTTGGTTTATAAATTAGTTTCTATTATTGTTAAATAGTTTCTAAATTGGTATTTAATTAGCAACCAAGGTTTTAGAAACCAAATTGGTATCTAAATAATTGGTAGTTAAAACCTGGTTGCTAATTAGATACCAATTAGAAACTATTTAACAATAATAGAAACTAATTTAGAAATCAATTTTTTTTTTAGTTTATAAAATAGTCTCTAATTTAGTTACTATTGTAATTAATTATTTTGATTTCTAAAAATTAGTTTTTATTTCATGATTTTCTTTTCTTGTAGTATATATCGTAGTATATATGGAGAAGATGAAGGAAAGTTTGATCAGAATCTTAGTGATCCCATGCTTCGGCTACCATATTAATGGAAACCGAAATGAAGATTTACTCTTTTCATTTTATATAAGGCTATGGAGGATGAGACATGGCTCCATAAAAGCCAAAAGCCTAATCAGTATAGATAAAAGTTACTTCAACAATAAAAATACTATTTCTTATCTTCGTCATTCATTTTTTAAACTGTAATAATCAATATTAACTATTCATTAAAATATATAAATTCTAAAAGATAACATAAATATGAAATAAATTATTTTAAAATTACTCTTAGGTCAGTGGAATGCCTTGCAAAGAGGCAATGGGATAAAGTGATATGGGTATGGTTACGTAGCACTATGAAAATGGTTTTCTGCTTCCATCAATCAATTACTCTACACGCAAATTATTGTTTATATATAGATAATATAATATAATAGTAATTTAAATATAAACCATATGGTTCCATCTATTTGATTACAATCAAACAACTGACTTAAAGCCGTGCCTTCGATTTTATTTATGGAGGTGTAACATTGTGCCTTCGGCTTCGATTTTATTTATGGAGGTGTAACATTGTGCCTTCGGCTTTATTTACTATTTGGATGTTGTGGAGAATAAGATTAGATTGTTATTAGGGTCAATTTGAAAAGACGAGGGGTGTTGGATGAAAATTCTTTGTGTTGTTTGTGTGTGAAGGAGGAAGAGTCTTACCGCCATTTGTTTTTAGATTGCAGTTTTGTTTGGCGTGTTTGATGTTTTTGCTATAAGTCGCTTGGAGTTCGTCTGTGTCTCACATTGATCCTATGTCAAACTTTGCTCAGTTCAGGATGAGTCAGTCTTCAGATTTGGTTAATGATGTGTGGAGTACAATTTGGATTTGGGTTGTGAGTGAAATCTGGAATCATAGAAATTTTATCATTTTCAAAAGGGGTGTGACTGATGTGTCAGAAGTGTGTTGCAATGGTGCATGAGGGTGGTTTCTTGAAGTATTTTAAGTTATTTTTAGTACGATTAATGTTTTTGTTAGTTAGATAGACAGTTCTAGTTAAAAGTTTGTTATTGTGTAATTTTGTATAAGAATTGAATTACCTTTAAAATAATTTTCATTTATTTATTTTTTTATTACTGATAAAAAAAAAATTCAAGACATTGCAAATAAAAAATTAACTCCCGACAAGAAATTTTGAAAACTTTTGCATACGCGTTACAGTTTCTTGTCTGTTATCTATATAGAACTTCACCAATAATTTGAAAGATTCTATTTTACATATGCTAATTCAAACTCCAAGATCAAATTTCTCACATCCTTAAGTTCCTTTTAGAAAATCTCATTTAATCATACATCATGATCGCGTTTTTCAGTAATAACAATAACTTCAAGTATTATTAATAATATTTTAGAAACAACACATGTATTTTAATTTGTAGATTTTTTTCTTA
The DNA here is from genome assembly GCF_000499845.2 of Phaseolus vulgaris. Taxonomy (NCBI): domain Eukaryota; kingdom Viridiplantae; phylum Streptophyta; class Magnoliopsida; order Fabales; family Fabaceae; genus Phaseolus; species Phaseolus vulgaris. Next base: position 44,778,903 of record NC_023757.2, on the reverse strand, counting down.
TAATTCTTATATGTCTTTGTTTTTTTTAATACATGATATTGAATATTATAACACTCGTTATGCATTAAAATGTTTTCAAATTTATCCTCATCCACAATAACTTTTTCTTTTCTATTCATCCTCATCCAATTTTTTTTTTTTTAATTTCAATTAACACAATCTTAAAAGATTGCATAGTCTTACTGGTGAAAATAGTAAAAAGTATTATAGAATAAAATTGATCAACCAACAATTTAAATTAATATATCTTTCTAAAACATTTTGTAAATTTGAGGCCTAAGACAACTGTTTCATTGATCTTGCAATATCATGACATGACAAAATAGAGTGAAAACATGTTTTAATAATTTTATAAAGACACTTGTAATTTGTTTTTATCAAGAGAAGATCAGTGCCAAACTAATGAGGACAATCTATATTTTTTATTATATATGGTTCTTGATCAACCACTTGTTCTTAATTCAGATTAACTCCGATTCAACAGCTCATATTTATGTCTTCTACTGGTTACTTTATCAAGAAATTAGGTGGAACTAGAAAAGGATAAGAGAAGAGTTAAATGTGATCTTATTTATTTAAATCTTTCTGAAGCAAGAGTCATGTTTATAATAAGTAGTGATTCTTATTAATCAGACAAAATGTTTCTTGAATTAGCATTGATATTTTCAGATATTTTATTTGAACAATTTTGTTAATATGATTATGCACAATGGTACATATACTTTGTTCAAAGGTTTTTACTGTATGCTTTGCCTTTCGACCTAAATAGATAGATATTATTGATTAATGATAAAGTTCCATCTCAGGTGCATAACAGTAGTTCGGAAATGATGATGATGATTGAAAAAGAATGAATATCATGATCACAATCAACCTCAAAAGTCAATATTACTAAGTAATATTCAATATTTTCGACTATAATAATAAATTGAATATATTTATCACATGTTTTTTTTATCGGTGCTGCTGTTTTTTTTGGGACAAGGCTTCTTAGATCCACATTTTCAGCAGGAAGCAATTTGTCAAATATGATCACGATTCAACTTGAAAACTGTGATTTTGCTTGTTTTCAATTATCTTCATCCCCTTCCTTCGTCCGTTCTGGATGAAGCTGGAACCGTTCTAAAACTTGTCCTCATCGAGAAAAAAAAAACAGATAATCATGTGTTAATGATATTTTATCAGACAAATTTTAGATAAATATTTTTACATAAATATAATTTTCCTAGATGTAGACTCTATGTATCGGGATCTATAACCGATCTGATAACCAGATATTAAAGTAAATTAAAAAAATAAAATTATGTGATGATTATGAAAGAAAAATTCCAAACATAAGAGGGAACACTCATTTATTGGATTTTAAGGTAATTCCAATTTATTGAATAATTCATGCAGAATAAGAGTAACACTTATATAAATTATTGATTCTCTGCTTTGCCTTTTTTTATTTTAAATTGTTTGCATTGTAGTTTTTTAGGGTTAGTAGTGTCTGTTTAAAAGGTGTTGTTGTGTTGTAGGGTTATCTTAGTTTTATTATATAGATTGAATGATTCCCGAAATAATTAATATGTATGTATTATTTCTTTTGTCAATATTTACGAAAAAAATTGACAAAAATGATAAAAAAATAATTTTAATTTTTTTTAACAATAAAAAATATATTATATAAGAGATACTAGGAATGTTTCAATCAATGTAAAAAAAAACAAAACAGAAAAAAAGGAAATGATTAGAAACTACACTACAAGAGGAAACCAACAAAATATTTCGAACTCCTAGATCCTCCCTTCCCCTTCCTAACTCGAGAGGACAAAAAACTTTAGGACTGAACCAAAAATTCTACTAGTTAATCTATAACTTTAGAGTAGTCATAGAGGGACCTTTTGATGATAGCTAGCCCGGAGGAGAATGTGATGATTTTTTTTATTGTTTGGAATTATGAATATATATAATTTGTTTTCCTATAATAAAGTTGACACTATTTATTTATATATTTTAGGGGTAAAATAAATTCTACATTAAAAATTCAAAACGCACTTAACATTTAATGACAATGATGTCCATTACAAAAGACCATTCTTAAGGATGAACCGTACTCGTCCAGTTATGATTATCTGCGATTGATGACAATAATGAAAGTTATAATCTAAAACTCTTCCATCACTAGACAAACCCTAATGGGTAACCTTACCGATGATATAATGAGAAAGGGTTTAGAAGAAAATGGTTGGATGATGAAACGTAACCAAGTTTTGTTTTCTCTTTTGAGAAGTGATTGTAATTAAGGAAATTCCATTCAGACGCAAAGCTATTGAGCAACTATGAATATTTAATTAGCCATAGTTTTGAGGCGAACAGTTCCTAGGTGACTTTTTTCTGAATTTACGCGTTTGTGCTAGGCAACGTATTGTCGTGTATAATGAACATTGTGCAAGTTTGGATGAAAATGATGGTTCCTTTTGAGTTAGATAACATAAGTAGAGGATATCTAAAGTTGTGGTGGTAATGAGGATGGAGGTATGTGTTGGAGAAAAGGTTGTCTTTGAATGGCCTACTAGCCTAATAATTCTTTACTTTACTCCATATTTTCTGGTTTTTCTTGGAGATGCAGTGATCAACCCCACAGCTTTCATGCTAATTGCCCATAATACGCCAAGACTTCATCTTTGCCAATTGCACTTCCTTTGTCCGCAGCCTTAATGGAAATTACGAGTCAACCATGTTCTAAATTTGAACCTCAGGTTTAGATTATTGCATACTTGAAAAGGACTTCTACACACCAAAGATTTGCTGCCGACTTCTCTCGCTTCAATTTTTTTTTTAATAAAAAAATAATTATTCAAGCAATAGGTTTAAAACAAATAATGACACACAAGCACACTGATTCTCTTATTCCACTTATGGTGTCAAGATACCGAAATCTAAGTTTAATTCAATCATGAAACAAACATGGATTAGGATGAACTCTTAATAGTTATCGTTTTACTATAAAGTGAATGTAAATAGAATTTATCCTTACAAAGTTAACTTCTAAAGTGATGTCCTTCACTTTTATATATATATATATATATATATATATATATATATATATATACACGTACGTAAATTGATCTTATCATTAGTCGACACACATTTCAAGTTGAGACATGAACATCTCACATGTAGAAATAGATATTTGTGAGTGGTTCGATAATGACTCGATAGTGGATAATACGATAAACTCAACAAATCTTGTTTGTATAAACTATAACACAATATTAGGAAGTGAGTTTAGGATTTAAGGCAAATGATACAATTGGTTAGGAATAACTTCTGCCCAACATAATGTTTTGAAGATCCACCATGAAAATTTTTATATGCTACAAGCTACTACAAAACAAAATCTCATGTGGAAAAGTCTCTAGGTGGTGATAGTGTGGAGTATTTGGGATCATAGGAATAAAGTTGTCTTCAAACAAAGTAAAGTTGACATGGAAAAAGTCTTTTATATGACACAACTCAAAACCTATTAAGCTTGAAACACAAAATGCATGCTTTTAATTTCTCTTGTTCAGACTGGTTATTGAACCCTTTAATGTGTATGTAAAGTTACTTGTAGTTATTTGTGTGTGTGTGAGTGGGTTCCTTAACGCTCTGTTGTAAGTTTGGGGAATTGGTGGGTGTCTAACCTGTGCAGGATGAAATAAGAGTATTCTTGATGATGATGTCTCAAGTTTAGAAGAAGTCATGGAACAGGGGTAGCAACTGAGGTTGAATATCAGGATACCAGTCAAACTCACAAATAGTGGTGATGCTTAAGGAGTAGGAGTCTCGGTTGGTGTGCTTAAGAAGGAGTCGCAGGGAAATGTACGACTTTCTATGGTGCAGGGGCTGCCATAGGAGGACAACAAGGTTTTGTGGAGGTCTTCGGTTGGTTCGCTGGGTGGTAGATCTATCTTTATGTTGGAAGCTAATTGGTTGGACAACAACGATGGTTGATATATATATATATATATATATATATATATATATATATATTGACCGTTTAATTTTGGAGGTTTCGTGTGAATTGTGCTTTGCTTTTGTTATAAGTAGTGTTTTGTTATGAAGGAAGATGCAGTAAGAATGGAGTTTTGATAGATATCGGGAAACTTTACATCCAAATGAAATTTTTGTTTGTTGAGTTGTAAGATTGGAAAACAGGTTTTGTTTAGTGTTTTTGTACGAGGGTTAGGTACCCCTGAAGTGCTCTATTTAATTTAATTAATTCTTTGTTGGTAAAAAAAAAGGAAGTGAACTTAGATCTACTTCATCCTTGTAAAATCAAGTTGTAAGATAAATATTGTCTTCACTTATTAAATTAATTTTATATTTAGTAGATGTATAATTTTTAACATTGTGACCTCCAAAAATAGGCTATGTACTACCAGAAAATCATTGACACAAAAAAGAATTAGTTACTATATTAACTAAATTAGATACTATTTTAGAAACTAAAAAATAATTATTGACGTCTAAAATAGTTTCTATTATTAATAAAATTTATAAATTAATTTCTAAAGTGATATCTATCCATATTTTAGCTACCAACCATTCTAGATTCTAAAGTTGATAGCTAATTAAATATCAAAGTATAAATTAATTTATAAATTTTATTAATAATAGAGCTACTTTAAATATAAAAAAAAAATTAGTGTATAAAATAATATTTAATTTAATCAATATACTAATTAATTATTTTTTATTTTTAAAATTAACTTTTATTTAATAATTTTCTTTTAACGATATTTTTCCTCATTTGACACTAAAAACAACCAAAAAGTCATCCACTATAGAGGAAGTGTTTGTAAAACGTCTGAACTTCAAACTAAAAGAAACTCGTTACCATCAAATCCACCATTAGTTTTTTTATTAAGTTTTTGTGAGTTTGATATTTATGTTAAAAATATTTTTGATTTTTAAAAACTTTGTTTGATGGAAAAAAAGGTTGGTTGTTTTCGTTCTCATGATAGTTCTGGTATCGATGGGAAGCATAGTGGCTCAAATTTTGTTTCATGTCTGACTTTCTAGCTTGTTATAACCAACCTGTGTTCTTCTGAGTTGTCAACCACAAGTTGAATTTGATCTAAATATTCACTTCATTTGTATTAACATATAGATATGAGTTAGGTTGAAAATTGAAACAATCAAATATGGAGTACGACCTTCTATGTACGCCATTGTTTTTATGGAAGGAAATTAGAAATCTTAATTTTTTTTAATTTAAAATAAATATTTGATTCAATACATTAAGTATAATATATATTTTATTTTTATTAATTAAAAAATTAGTATAAAAAGTTTAATTTTATTTAGATTCTGATCGAGATAATTGAACACTTCTCTATTTTTAGTAATATAAGGACACCAATTTTTTATTAAAGTTATTTGTTATTCTTTAATGAACACAGATTTTAATTATTAAAAATTAGATTAGACTGACTATTTAACCTTCAATTTAATTAGATTTAATTACCTTTTTCGTCTCTATATTTATAGTCAATAGTCAATTTGGTATAGTGATTTTTAAAAAATTCAATTTGGTCCCTAAGTTTTTTAAAATGTATTCAAAATGGTCCTTTCTGTTAAACCCTAAACCAAACGACATTAAGTGGTGCTTATGTGGCAGACACGTGTAAGTTACATGGATTGTGCTTACATTACTTTGGTGAATACTGAATTAGGGTTTAGGTTGTTCAAATTGGGGATTTCGAATTTCTGATTTAGGGTTTCTGATACGAGGATTGCTCCCCTGGTTGGATTCTATGGTGCGCTTCCCTGCTTCGATTCCATTCGGATGTGTGCTCCCCTCATTCGATTCTATGATCCCCTACATCATAAACAACTCTGTATATGTTCTCTAAAAGTAATAAAAAACAGAACCACTCTGAAACTAAGTCAAAAATTACTAACCTTATAAAGGAGCAATCACAAAACGACACCACGGTCTGGATCGCAATCGCTCCCCCTTCACCACCTCTAGACCGCACCACATAATCACTCCTCCAAATCGACCATGGGAACGCAACTCACCATCGTAACTCACGATCGCACCACAAAATCGAATGAGGGGAGCACACCTCCGAATGGAATCGAAGCAGGGAAGCGCACCACAAAATCCAACCAGGGGAGCAATCCTCCTATTAGAAATCCTAAATCAGAAATTCAAAATCCCCAATTTGAATAACCTAAACCCTAATTCAGTATTCACTAAAGTAATGTAAGCGCAATCCACGTAACTTACACGTGTCTGCCACATAAGCACCACTTAACGCCGTTTGGTGATATTTAACAGAAAAGACCATTTTGAATACATTTTAAAAAACTTAGGGACCAAATTGACTATTGACTATAAATATAGGGACGAAAAAGGTAATTAAACCATTTAATTAATAATAATGATAATAAAAAAGAATCCGAGACACGTGTATAAAAACTCACTGTCAGTTATAAATAAAAAAAAGCAAAATTTTCACATTTTAGGCCTATTTTGTCATTACATTTATGCAATTAAACATTAATAAAATTTAATTAGAATGTATTAACATTATAAAATATTTATATTATTTATAGTTATATTGGAAATTACAGTGATATATTTGTTAACTTATTATAATTACTTAAAAAATTAATTTCAAGACTAATTTAGAGAATTTTGTTTTTAAAGAAATGACAATAGAGATACCAATTCATAGACTAATCAGCAGGACAAAAGTACTAGGTATTATTAAGAGCCTTGATTAACGTACCTCAAGTCATCATTGTTGAACAAATAAAAACTAATGTAACTAGGTACCCAGTAAAATTCTAAAGGCAAATGATATAAAAAATGTTGATAAATTAATATTTTGTATTATTAAAACAAATTCAAAATTATTTCTATGTGCCATATTCCATTTTTATGTACATGATTCCCGTGATATTGTCCATAATTTTAGTACAAAACATCAATAATCAGGATTAGTTAATGAATATTAACGTGTTCAACCATCACAGATTTTTTATATTTATAAAATAAATAACAGTAAATATGTTTAATATAATAAAAATTATAAAATAAATTAATACATTTTCTATTTAATAGACAAAAATTTTGAAAATTGAAAGAAAGTTTAGAACGTTCAAAAAAAAAGTATCAAGATCATAAGTTAAATATGTTTACTCCAATTGATATAATTTAATGGTGTTTTAGAGAAAACTAGCACCCTTTTGTTTTTATTTCCCTAGCATTCTTTTATTTTTATTTCCCTATCTAACACCCTTTTATTTTTATTTTCCTATATAGCACCATTTTAAAAATAAATTAAAAAATAATAAATTAATTTTTCTTTTTATAATTTTAATTTTGAATGCAAAATTTTTAATGTTTAAAATAGTTAGAAATATAATTAATGAATAAAGAAATGTGTTTTTACAAAATAAAAATAAAAAAGTAATAAATTTAAAATGTTTAGTTTAAAAGTTATTTTTTTAAGAATGAATAAAATAAAAAATTAAACTCTACAACAACATAAAAGTTGAATATATAAACATAAATTAGTATTTATTTTTATTTTTATTGATGATGTAATTATGTTAATTTCAAGTAAAAAATATAGTACATAATTATAAAAAAACAAAGTTAAATAAAGACTGATATGAACATAAAAGAACAATATAATCGAAAAAAAAAATGTTCATATTGTCAAACACCAAGACACACATAAAGAATATGTTTCAACATTACTGGATTGTGCACTTCTTGTCATTAATTATGTTTCATTTAGCACAAACTATTTAATGTACCATTGAAGAAAATATTAAATGAATTATCATCTTTCATTTATTTTCATTTTAATGATCAATATATACTTATTTAGTATCGCATTATATCTCTTATATTTATCTTATTTGGATTTATTTTTCTATCTTTTATCTTTATCTTAATTTGTTTGCCTTTATTTTATATCTTTATGTTTTTAGTTATTATTTTTTTTCTACCATTTTTTTTATTGTTGCTGTTTTTATTTTCTAGACTTTTTTTTTTTCATTTTTTGCTTCTCATTTTTAAGCATTAAGTGTAACATTTGCATTAGTTTTTTTTTTAGGATTTTGCATTTAGGATAGACACTTCAATATTACTTGTGTATCCACTATTAATTAATACTAATTGACTTTGGTTTTTTTGTAATTATGTCATGTATTTTTTACTTGAAATTAACATGATTATATCATCAATAATAATAAAAATAAATAGTAATTTATGTCTATAGATTCAACTTTTATGTTGTTGTAGGGTTTAATTTTTTATTTTTTTCATTCTTAAAAAAAGTAATTTTAAACTAAACATTTTATTTTTTTTTATTTTATTTTATAAAAACTCATTTCTTTATTCATTAATTATATTTCTAACTATTTTAAACATTAAAAATATTTATTTTTTAATGCATTCAAAATTAAAATTATCAAAAAATAAATAAATTATTATTTATTTATTTATTTTTGAAATGGTGCTAGATAGGGAAATAAAAAGTAAAATGGTGCTAGATAGGGAAATAAAAACAAAAGGGTGGTAGATAGGGAAATAAAAACAAAAGGGAGCTAGTTAGGAAAATAAAAGTCTAAATGGTGCTAGATAGGGAATTTACCCACAACACTCACTTAATAAATTATTATACTTAATAAATTATTATATGTTCGTAAAAAAAGTTAAACATGTCAATAATTATATTGATTTTTTTTATTTTTAAAATATTAAACTATTCAGTACACATGTATTATATTAATAATGTAAAAAATTAATTAAAGTATATTAGTATTAATACTGTAAAATATTTATATTTCCATTCAATCATTTTCATTACACTAAATTTTATTAGTTTTATACCTTTAACTAGTTGATAATATAACTATATATATAATTAATGTATATTTGTTTTTATTGAGAAACAACGTCATTATCCTTAAAGAGAAAACATATCAAGTAAATGAGCATGAGTATTGAGTAAGTATTTATTGTAGTATGAATGTATATTTATAAGTTTTTGAACTCTTTAATAAAAACTAAAATAATATATATATATATATTTAATATTTTGATATGTGCCTAATTTCAGTAATATTTCATATTAAAATATAGACATTTATGATGATTTATTGTTAATTTACGTATAAAATAATAAAATAATCCTTAATTTACGAATTTATATCTTTTTATACAAGAACTCATCTAGTCGGTTGCGTTGGCACGTTTCATACAAAATGGGTAAATGAGGTTGAGGATAAGGAAGATGGAAAGAACGTTAAGGTACATTATTTCATGGTGGATTCCAAGATCGTGGCAAAGGAAATCACCAGGAGTAAAAATGGGCTCCACATGCTGAGTAGGAGCAGAGAGATCAACCTCAATGTAGTTAGAGGAATAATCAATCTTGCTGGTGAATTTGTTAAAGAAGCAATTCGAGTTTTGCAAGAAAAATAAGTCTTCAAAGCATCAACTTAATAAGCCTACTATGATCTCGCCCTTTCCCATCCATCACTTTTACAAACTAAAATTATTGCATCTATGACTCTGCAGAAGATTATCTAATCATTGTCATCGCCACAATAACTAATTCACATGTCAAAATGGTCATTGTTGACCAAGGAAGGTTGATCGACATACTTTAGTGGCCAAAATTTTTAAAGTTCAACATTCCTACATCTCTCATTAAATTGTACTCATATCCACTACTTGGATTGTCAAGGGAACGAGTTTACACCAGAGGTTAAGTCAATATGCTAACAACGTTTGACACGAATGAACAATAACAAACACTCATAGTTTGATATATTTTAGTGAAGGTTGACACTTCGTACAATGTTGATAAGTGTACAAATTGGTTCTCAAACAACTTTGAGCACAGGGTGGGCCGAACAACAGGTTGCCTACTAAAAAAGAATATAAAGCAAGTCTTGCTAAACAATGTTGTTCTCTTTACTTGAAGCCTAACGGATATGCTCGATACTGACTTGGACTTTTTGTGTCTTAATTTTTTCATCCTTCCTTAAGCCCAATCAGTGATTCAAAGGAAAAGAAAGCTCAATGAAAAGAGATGTCTCCTCATTGACCACGAAGTCAACTAATTACTCAAGGTTCATAAAGAAAATCATTTATACTATATGGTTGACAGATGTCATCATGGTAAAAAAATCAAAATGACAAATTGAGAATGTATACCAACTTTACATATTTCAATTAAACATGTCCCATAGACACATATCCATTATCAAGCACAGATAGACTTGTTAACAACAAAATCGACTATAAATTACTTTGTTTTCTTTATGCTTATTCAAGATATAAACAAATTAGAATATATCCACCCAATGAGGATAAAAGTGTTTCATGATTGATGGAGCTAATTTTTTTAACAAGACTTAAAAAATGTATTGCGACGTACCAACATCTCAAAGTAAACACTAAATTTTCTTATCCAAAAGGAGGGTTACTCCTCTAAAGTAGAAATAAAAGTTTATAGGAAGACAAAGTCAATCTTTCAAGATATGGTCACCAAACTTTTGATGAAGACCAAAAAAAAATATACTTCATGATATTCTTTTATGTTCAAGTTAATAAAAACTATAAAAAAATATGAAATATATAATAAGAAAATTATAAGTAGTTACCGTAACACATTTAATTTAATGTGTATTTATAGATTTTTAATACTTTTAAATAATGATAAAGATAACCAGAATTATAAAATATAATTATTTAGTTATAATGAATTTCATTATCCAATTATTCACATAATATATTATACATTATATTAAGTTACGAATATATTTCTGAATATGTTGATATAAATATATTATAAACTATATTTAATTATGATTATATTTTTTAATATCTCGGTCGAGGAAATACATTACATAATTAATTGTTCTTTAAAATAATTCAGCGTTATTTGAAAAAAGAGTATTTACTATTTTTTTTTTGTGGCCAAACAAACAAACTCATGATAATTTGGTCAAAGTTGATCTGCGGCAAGAACTGATGTTCGTATGGGATCCCGTTCATACTTACTCTCATAGATTTAATATATGAGATTTATATCACTCATCAGAGCATGTAAGAATTTTAATACTAGTTAGATTATGTTAAGCATGCTGTTTTAATATTTATTTACAATTTTGTTTTCATTACACGAACTTTATAAACGATATTACAAAAATTCTTATATGTATTTTAACCTTTAAAACTTAAAAAGTAATTTTTTATTTTCATAATATTTTTTTTTATTTAAAATATTAAATTTGATGTTACGTTTTATTTAATTGTATTATAATAATTAGTTTTTTTATCTTGTAAAACTTTGAATATATTTCAATTTGTCATTTACTTTATAATCATAAAATATTATTGATTAAATTTTTTATCATATTTTAATTTGAATTTTTTTAATTTTTAATGAAAAATAATAACTTATTTATTTAATAAAATAATTAAGTAAATAAAAAAATTATTTTAAAACAATTAAATAATTTTTCTATTTTTAAAAATAATTACTATGTATTTTTTTTACTATTTTTACAACTTTATCTATATTTTTAAATTATATCGTTTTAATATTTATAATATTATTTTGTCGATTGCGCCTCTTTAATTCTTACTCTCATTTTTTTAATACTCCTGAGTTGGTTAACTTAGAACTGAAGAATATTTTGATTGCGGTGGTTAGTGAGATTTAGAGTCATAGGAATAAAATTATATTTAAAGGTGGAGTGTTGAATTTCTATGAGATCTTTTTTTTAGCTCAATTGAAGGTTTGGTCTTGAATTACTTCTAAATCTCCTTCTTGCTCCTCTGGTTTCCCTTTCTTCGTTTTAGATTGTTTGCGACTATGATATTTGACAGGGTTAGTTGAGCGGTTGTTTGGAAGGTGTTGTATTGTATAGTTATCTTAATTTTTTTCATATGGACTGAATCCCTCTTAAAGTGATTCATATGTATATAATGTTTATTGTTGATAAAAAATTTGAATAAGTATTCTAAAATATAATATGTTTTCCAAAATTTCATATCTAATCAACCTATTAAAAATTACTGTTTAGAAAAATATAAATAACTAATTCCATTTTGAGTGTTAGTGTAGATATTATTCATTATTTTGCACTTTAACCAGTAAGTGAGGGTCCATGGACCTCTCCTGAACTATCAGTGAATATCCATACAATCAGGTCAGTCCAAGGTTTCTATTTTCAGGGTTCAATCTTGCACATGATCTGAAACAGCACCTTCGAACTATATCTGCATTGTAAATCACATTTATTTGAGATCAAAAGTGTTTCGAAGATGAACATCTATGTCCATAATTGAGCAAAGGAATTTACTTAAACATCGTGGCCCATGGATCGGCTGACATGTGTGTAAAAGTTTTGTAGCGGATTCCTTAAGGTGACAGACAATTTTCATAAGTTAATCGTTAATTAGTTGTATATTAATTCTAATTTCGTGTATTGTTGGACGACAGAAGTTGAGTTGGAAGAGACAAGTACAGAGTAATAAGAACAACCTCAAGCTCTTGTAATAATTCAGTTTCAATAATAATCGATGAAAAATGACAAAAACCTGCAATATACTATGCATTTTTTAAGCTAATCAATTTATTTTGAAAATTTCGGAACAAGTATACGTGAAAATTATGGGGTCACTCACATGGGCCTCCAAATAAACCTAATTATTTTAAACCTTAAACTTAAAAGACACTCTCTAATCTCACCCTATAAAACCCCCACTCATTCCTCTCCAACCTCACACACCAAAGCAAAGCAAGAGTGGTAGTAGTGTTGTGAGAGTGAAGAAGTTGTAACAGCAGTGTGAAATTAATGGCTTCCAAGGGTGCTCTTCTCTTGTGTCTCAACATCCTGTTTTTCACTGTGGTTAGCTCCACATATGTGCCATGCAATCCACCCCCAAAAACTCCCAAACACCCACCTGTCCCAAAGCCACCTTCCACAAAGTCTGGCAGTTGCCCTGAGAACACCCTTAAGTTTGGTGTGTGTGCTGATGTGTTAGGTTTGATCGGCGTTGAGCTTGGGAAGCCACCAAAGACCCCATGCTGCAACCTCATCCAGGGTCTGGCTGATCTTGAAGCCGCCGTCTGCCTTTGCACTGCTCTCAGAGCTAATGTGTTAGGCATCAACCTCAATGTCCCCATCAAGTTGAACTTGCTCCTCAACTACTGTGGAAAGAAAACTCCTAAGGATTTCGTCTGCTATTAAATAAACACTTCCTATAACCACTTTCATAAACTTAATTACCATTTCCTAAGCTTCTCTATTTTCCTATATTCCTTATTCATCATTATTCTCTGTACTTTGGAGTTCTGTCTGCTGTTTGCCATTTAGCCAACGAACATTTCGTTCGTACTATTACCTTTGGTTATTATTATGTTGATGGTTCAAATTTGAAAGGCTCCTTGGTCTTTCTTGTCAGCCTCACCAGTCCTTTGTATTCTAAGTGATACTTCTACCAATAAAAGTTCTACATTTAAGCTTATACGATTACGTATCCTTCTGTCATTTGCTTTTTTTGTTTTTTACTTTCTCTTATTTCCATATATATAAGAGAGAGAGATAGAGCGGCAGTAGAACTCTAATAATGAAGAGACGGCGTGGACGAGTTGTTCTTAATTTAATCGCTTTCTTCTTCTCTAAACCGAATCCATAGATTGAAATGGAAGTTTTTCAACAATCTTTCGCGCAAAGAGATACCAGAAGAGTACAAAAAGAAAAGACAAAGTAGAAGATTTTCACTTTCACCAATGAAATTATTATAGCACAAAACTAGCGGATTTACCACTTTAGATGTTCAAGTAGGTAAATTTTGAATATAGGCTATAACTTTTTTTGTTGGAAGAAAAAGTATGGATTGTAAGATGAATTTTTTAATCTGCGTGTTTGAACGTGATTCATACTCTGCGTGGGCAAGCTCAATTATAATTTACTCATGTTTTGGAATGTTTCTTAAATTGTCATTTGCCACAACCTGGTTGACCTTGTATGTGTTTAGTCATATTCATGTCCCGAGCACGACATAAAAATGTCTATAAGAATTCTGTGAGTTTACAAGATTTACTGTCGCAGTAAGTACTCTTTTATTGAGGATGTTTATTTTGGAGTAATGTATACGTTTCAAAAGGGAAAATTCATCGAAAATGAGTGCGTTTTTTTTTTTTCAGAAAATAAGCGCGGTAGAAAAAAGGATTTTGTACTAAGCCTTGTAAATTTGGAGGAAATATTGTAAAGTTCACAATATAGTTATAGTCTTTTATGCAATATTTTAAAAATCGAATTAGTTACCGAAGGGAGGAATATATAATGGTGCAAGATTTAATAGTTTAATTATAATTGAAGTACGATGGAGTCAAATTTTAATCAAATAATAATACAAAATATTATTAAAGAAACATATATATGTAATAACTTTATAATATTAAAAACTAAACCTATAACATGACTTCTAGATTCTTAACATTTAAAGTTCATACTAAAAGTTCAAATATAACTATCATAACACTTTAAGTCTTTTAACCATAAATATCAAAATTATTAAAATTAACAATTCAACATTTAGAATACGAAAGAAAATGACAAATGTTGATTTTATCCTTTTAAGAAAAAGTAAAATTGATGCTGTATTAATCACTTTTCATGAATCCGTTGTGAACATTTTTCGTCGACTTTTTTTTTATTGCTTTTTACTAGTTTTATTTTTGCCGATTTTTTTGTAGTTTTTTTTGCCCGTTTTCTTAAGCTGATTTTGTGGCTTATTTCATCCAATCACTTTATCAATTGATTGGTTTTTTAGTCCGACCAGTTGGTTTGGTCTAATTTTAAAAATACTGTTTTTATGCTATTTTATTATTTTTAAGATAAATTAAAATGTGAGTGTAGATTGTGTCCTTTGCTCTTCTCGTAAAAACACGATAACTCACCTCAATTCCACTTAATAGTCATTCAATTGCTTTTTGTTGTTGAATGTGTTTGATTTACTGAGAAAGCACAACCAATATATGTAAGTTGTATATGTTGATAAGAAAAGTTTTTTTTATTAACAAAAAGAATATACTAGATGCGAGTAGTACACTTGCTCCAACTCATTTATAAAACTATATTAACCCAACATTATTTTTTTTAATAATAATAATATTATTAATATTACATTTATTTATTTTCATAATGATATTAATAAAACTTATTTTTAAATTAGTATTTAACTATTAATTATTAATTATGGTCGTGGACAGCTAAATTCAGTTCTTGGTATATAGCCGCAGCACAGTTTTCGTTTTGAGCCTATATAGGATGTAGGAGGCTTGTTGAGGTTTTTTCTAGTTTTTTTTTATGCAGAAACATTTTAAATTCTGAGGTTTTAAGGATAGTGAGAACTCTTTAATAGTTTAAAATTTTTGAGTTAAGTGATGTTTCATTTAATTTGTTTTATAATTATGAATTCTTAAATTAAGAAAGGTTTCTGTTTAAAGGTTGCAACTGCTATTTCTTTCATTTTATTAATTCATTATTGATAGTGATACTATCCTATTAAAATTTTAGTTACTAATATTTTAATTTTAATTTGAATTTTTTTAAATATTAATTAAAAATTTAACATATTAGTAATTATAATATTGATAGTAATTTTATCAATTTAAAATTATTTTATAATTTCTTATTAATAATACAAATTATTTTATATACTAATAATTTTTTAATTTTAAAAAAAAATATAATTTAGTTAATATAATAAATATTTTTTTTTAATTTTTAAATTTGATTATTATTTAAATATTTTTTTTAAAGAAAAAATGAATAAAAAATATTTTCTTCAAATATAGTATTTCATATTTGGTACCGGAAAAAAAATCCGTAAATTTTAGATGTTTTTTATTGAGATACTAAATAGTTTTAAAAAATAAATATAAGCACAAATACTAGCATCTTATACTCAAAATGCTACTCTGTGCTGTCCCTATCGATGTCCATGGCCACGCAGGCGTTGGCTTTGTGCATGAGTTACAGCAAAAGCTTGGACCACATTTCATTAATCCTGGCTCTGTTAATATTAGAATGATCCCAATAAAAGAGAACACAATGACACGCGGATTTTAGCTGCCCATGCAAGTTCAGAGTCACGACACGTACCATCGTCTTCCTCATAACTTCTTTATGGATCACTACTATAACCATATGTCACTCCTATAATTTACTGTTCTCATTTATTTTTCTTTATTTACCACATTATGTAATAAATAAGGTGCACGCAATTTAAGACTAGTCATTACATATAAAGAAGTTGGTCAACTTTGCATGCGTAAAAATATGTTCTACATTTATCTTAAGTTTTACAGAAAAGAGAGTCATAATTTAGCAAAAGTAAATATTTGGAACAAATGAAGGTCCCTAATAAAAGTGGAACTACTTACTCTGTAAATATTTGTCTAAACATCCCATAATTTGTTATATATTTACCTTGTCTTGCTCGCTTATGAATGCCAACACATGTTACATCACAAGGTGAAGCAAGTGGGAAAGGACAATTTGAGAAACAAAATTCCAAAACAAACAAATAAATAATGTACTGAGCTTCCACACACAGTATCCACCACGTTCAAACATCTATACATATCACATTTACTTATGTCTTTCACCATTTTTCTACTTCAAACACTTATTCAGCTTACAATCCACATTTTTTCCTCCCAACGAAAAAAATGATAATCTATATTCTAGAAATATACATAGACAAATCCAAGTTGGGCACATCTTGTGCTGTAAACTGTTGCCCTCTTTATCATAACTTTATTTCCCTTTCGCTTCTCTAGAAAAAGTCACAAATATCTTTGTTCTGTTTTAGCTTCAAGGAAAGAAAACCCTCTTCGTTCTTTTCTTATTGCAGTTCGATCTCTCTCTTTCTATGTGAAAGCTTATTGAAAACCTTCCATTACTAAGGATTCGATTTAGAAAAGAAAACATCAAAATAAAACTTAATTTCTGTCCCTTCATTAGAGTTCTATAGCCGATCCACATATACGTAATTTCATAAGTATGCTCAAATGCAAATTAAGAAAGGAGAGGGGGAGAATAAAAGAGCTACAGAGGGAATAATGTATCTTATAAGCTTAAATGTAAAAAAATTATAGCAGAAATTTCAAATAAAATACAAAAGAACTGCCCAGAGAGGCTTTCAAATTTGAACCAACAACATAATAATAACCAAAGGTAGTAGTACAAACGAAATGTTCGTTGGCTACATGGCAAGCAGCAGACAGAACTCCAAAGTACAGAGAATAATGATGAATAAGGAATATAGGAAAATAGAGAAGCTTAGGAAATGGTAATTAAGTTTATGAAAGTGGTTATAGGAAGTGTTTATTTAATAGCAGACGAAATCCTTAGGAGTTTTCTTTCCACAGTAGTTGAGGAGCAAGTTCAACTTGATGGGGACATTGAGGTTGATGCCTAACACATTAGCTCTGAGAGCAGTGCAAAGGCAGACGGCGGCTTCAAGATCAGCCAGACCCTGGATGAGGTTGCAGCATGGGGTCTTTGGTGGCTTCCCAAGCTCAACGCCGATCAAACCTAACACATCAGCACACACACCAAACTTAAGGGTGTTCTCAGGGCAACTGCCAGACTTTGTGGAAGGTGGCTTTGGGACAGGTGGGTGTTTGGGAGTTTTTGGGGGTGGATTGCATGGCACATATGTGGAGCTAACCACAGTGAAAAACAGGATGTTGAGACACAAGAGAAGAGCACCCTTGGAAGCCATTAATTTCACACTGCTGTTACAACTTCTTCACTCTCACAACACTACTACCACTCTTGCTTTGCTTTGGTGTGTGAGGTTGGAGAGGAATGAGTGGGGGTTTTATAGGGTGAGATTAGAGAGTGTCTTTTAAGTTTAAGGTTTAAAATAATTAGGTTTATTTGGAGGCCCATGTGAGTGACCCCATTGAGAGGAAATTGGACAAACTGGCATATGGTCATCATTGAATGAGGAATATAATTAAGAATATTATGGAAGCTCATGTGCATTTGCAATGGTTAGTTGTGAAGTAAAATCATTTCAATTCCCAACGGTTTACTTCTGCTTCTTGTTTGGACAAACTTAAAAGGTAATGCCTTTTTTTATGAACTGAAATTGTTTTTTACATAAAAGATAGAAAGTAATAATTTGGAAAATTTATACAAAAAATAAAAGCTTTTATAATTTTTTTCTGCAATTTCATTTTTTCAAAAGTTTTTATTCCTTAAACTTTTTATTCATATTCTTGTCTAATTTGTTAGTTTTACAAATATAATGACTATCAAAATATAACCACTTTCTAAGACTACTATTTCCAATCTTGTTAAAAAAGCCACAATTATATACATTTTTTCGAATCTCACGATGTTATAAAGTAACAAAAAATATCATATAATTGAATTGGAAATTGGACAAAGTTATGTAAAGATTCAAATTGTAAAAAAAATTAAGAACAAAAATTAATTTAGTAAAATATAAAGACCCAAATTTCAATTAAACCTTTTTTATCTTTAAATATTAATGAATTTACTAAATATTTGTTACCTAAGGGATTCAGACACTACAATTACTCGACACCCTTCTACTCTTTTCACCAAACTAAACTCATACCACTTATTTTTCTCTCTTAAGTCCTTATTAAAAAAAATTACCAAATATATCATATTTTCTTTTCTTTCTTGTTCTGATAAAAAACATGTCATATTTTCTTGTCAAAGTTTATTGTAGTTTAATCACAGTTTTTTATTCGTAATTTTATTCTAATAATAACATTGTCCATGTTTTTCTTATTGATATTGAGTTTACTTAGATGGTGACATAATTAGGTTGATTAAGGTTTGTGTTCTAGGTGAGCTTAGAAAAAGGGAGAACCTACAATAATTTTGAATAAATTATTTTTTATAGAGTAGAGTTTTTCTTTGTAAATTTTTAAAAATAAGATTTTTTTTCTATTTTTGTTGTGTAAAATAGATACAAATAAAAAAAAATGACTTTTAAATCTAATAAACTAGGAGTATAAAATTAGAGATGATAATATGAGTTGAACCATGTGGATCGACTTCCACTCGAAAAAATACAAGATAAGTTGAGTATTTTAACTTGTAAGATCGCTTAGATTCATTCTGAATAACCCATAACCTGTGGAAGCGGAATGAGTTACCTTGTATAATACATAATAAAAAATTCATTATAATTCAATGTTAACATAGAAATGAAACAACAATAATGATGTTTTTAAAGTCAAGATGATGATTAATTATTTTAGTTTTTTAATACCTTAGATAATTTATTTATTTTTTGTATTTTCTTGTTTACGAAAGATTTAACCTCTCACATATTTAATTTGATCTAGATGTTAATTTTATGTTTATTAACTTATTTAAATTTTATTGTCAATGATAGACTCATGGAGTGCTATCAAGAAGTGAAACATGAAAACAAAATTATTGTTACAACATTTACATGTAGGTTCTTTTTTATGGATTTTCCGTATACAAGCTAATCCACAGGTTCGTGAACCAATTATTATACGGAATGGTAATGTAATACAATAACTTGATTATTTGATTAATTAAAAAATGAAGAAAATTGTTATTGAATTTGGAAATAAATAGATAAATGAAAATTTATTGTATTTGGAAAATAAATAGAGAATTATTGTTGTGAATTTGCAAAATAAATAGCTTGAGAAGTAATGATTTTACAGGACACGTAATGATGAGAAGAGATTAATTAGAACTAAACAAATTAGTAAGATTCATTACAAAATATAAAATAAAAATATAAAGTTGAACTAGAAGTAAATTATTCCAATTTTTACATTACCCTCAAACATGATCCATACACGATTATCCAATTTTTTGTTCCTTAAAACTAACACTCTTAGAAAATTATGTATCAAATTAATTTTTAACATTACATAACTTACTACCCAATATATAAACAATAAAATAAAAAAAATTATGACATGGCAGAAGTCGTGTCAAGTTGGCATAACTTCAGTATGACAATGCAGAAGTCGTGCCTAATTGGAACGATTTGTGCATATGAAGTCGTGCCGAATTGGCACGACTTGCCTAAATTTATAATTTTTTTAAACAAACCCCATTTTGGTTAAAAGAAAAAAAATAACCCATGATAATCAAAAGAACACAAAACTAACCCATAATTTTTATGCAAGCCTAACAAAATGGGTTGCTTCAACCTACGTTGTCATCCTATTGAAGGAATAATACAAAAAAAAATAAATGAATTAAATTCAAGCCCAATTTATCCCACGCTAATGAAGTATAATGTCACTATGAGACTTGTTTCAGTACTTTCATCCAACCTCTTATGATTTTCATCATTACCTTTTTTAAATGAAAATTTCAAATTCTCCTTCATAGGATATAGGATAGGATTAATGTCCCAACAAATCTAGATTTTCAAATTTCACTTTTGAGAATGTAATTCTAGATGCATTGGTACATTTCATCTAATGTAGGAACAATTTTTCCAAGTGGTGTAACATATTCCATCAATCTATAAATTTCTCTTTCATTCTTCCCTTTCATCCGTCTTCTTTATCAAATTGAAAATCTCAAGTATTGTTCTCCTCCTATTTCTATATGTATGTTCATGTTCTTCTATTATTTTTAAAAAAAAATTATATATTTGAATATTTATATGGATTAATTTCAAATTTAGTAGCAAGTTTCTAATATATTTATTTTTATCTCACATCTTTGTTGTGTTGTTATTATTCATGTTTTTTTACAATGTAAACTTTCACACTTATATGAATTAATTTTTTTGAGTTTATTAGTTGTGTTCTAAAATTTCTAAAAGATAAAACAAATTCAAATTTGTTAATCAAGTTAGATTCTCGTCAATTCTTAAGATTTTGGTTAGAATACTAAACTTTTGAATTAAGATAGTAATAAAAATTTGTATGATAATTAGATAAAAAAAATGTAATTAAAAAAAATGAGCAATGAGATTAACATAAAAATGCAAAATATAAAGATTAAGTTAAATTAATTGAAATTTTTGTCAGATATATAGCTAATATGAGAAAAAAGATGGGTTGCTGCAATTGAATGAATTCATTAAGGATTTGAAATACAAATAACACACTTAAAGGGAATGTGTTAGTGCGGAAATTAATTGTAGATGTAAAAAGGTCTAAAATTAAAACTTTGGTACTGGTGACAATGTTGTTAACCCAAAGATCCTATATGTGTTAACCAAACAACAAAGTCTAGTTGTTTGTGAATGGGTATTAACTCTTAACCTACCAAATGGTTACACTTTGAATTTCATTAATTAGATGCACTAACTTGAGGAAGAAAAGTTATTTGAAATGAAAAGTCACCACTTTGTATCAGTTTGCAACAATTGCTTCCAATTGTGTTTGAAGTGTTGTCTATACCAATATGGAATTTTCATTCTTGTTGTGTCAATTCTTTAGACAAATTTGTTCATCCTTGCTCAGAGAAGACAAATTGTGTTTGGAAATTCAGTCTCGTTCGCATTGTATAAATTAGAACAAATATTACTTACTAGTATTTTTTTTACTCCAATAAGCTTGGCATAGGATCATATTATAGATGTTTGTAAATGGTCTAACTATGCCACTAATGTATACAATTTTTTTACACAAACTCAATAAGGGAACGAGTACACAACAAGATCATGTTTGTGTTTAAGGGGAACAATGTGATACACCACAAGCGGATTATTATGAGATCTTAATTAATGTAGTAGAACTGGAATTTATAGGTTTGCTGAATAAAAAGGTGGTTTGGCTCTAGTCTAGTGGCACAATGACATATGAATATTTTAGAATGTTCAAATTAAAAGAAATTGAAGATGTAATAATTATGATCTTTTTGCAATCACCCAACAGGTAGAGCAAGTTTACCTTACATCATTTCCTAAAAGGCAACAAAGATGGTCAGATATCATAAAAGGGCAATGATAAGTGATACACCTAAAGTTTCATGTTTCATATCAAGATGGTGATACATAACAAAGACCCCTAGTTATTACAAATGATGATATCCAACAAAATCGTGCTGACATTTTTACAATAACAGAGGAAGTGAAAACAAAATTTGGAAGAAGATGATAAAGTACAAATGTAGAAACTAAGTTGTATACTTAATATAGATTTCCCTATACCTTTACTTTTGTATTATTGTTACATATATTAATGGTATGTTTTGATTTCTTTTGTGATTAAAAAGTTTCTATTCATATACATGTGGATCTTGAATTATATAAAAGAATGATTTCAATTACTAAGTAATAAGTAATTAGCAATTAGAATTTATTTAGTTAGAGTGAAGTACTGAAATTAGTTGGACGGTTACTCTTGTAAATTGTATGTATAAAATAAACACGTCGCATTATCATGATGAGTAGGTTACTCATAATTGTGATTCATTCGTTTTCTCTCCCTCTCGCTGTCACATATTCAGAGCTCTGTCATATAAATCAGAGAGGCCGAATATGTGAAAATACAATGGAAATCTGCGAGACTGCACACAGGTTTCAGCTCACGGATTGTACTGAACAAGTCACGGAGTCACTCTCGAAATTACAAAATCCCAAACAAAACTCCAAAAACTTCAATTACCTCTCTCTCTCTCTCTTTCGCTCTGTCACTTAGAAGAAGCCTTCGTGGATGAATGTTCTATGTTCATGCTGCCGCGTGTAATACTCGCCAGCACAAGGTTAATTTTTTTTCTCAGACAAAGCTTAATTTAATTAAATCATATACTCCTTATATATACGCATCCGGGAATATCAAACCTAATACATACAAAAGCAATTAGAAGAATCTAGAACCCCAAAGTCATCATGTCTCTAAAATTAAAAGCTAAAGCTATGTTCTTCATCTTGAAAATAACAATGTTAAATGTTTTGCCACCAATATATGCATGTGGTCCCTGCACCTCCCCACCTCAACCCAAGCAGCCACCGCATCACGGCGGAGGCCGCCCAAAAGTGTCCCCTCCTCTGCCGCCGATCATAATCAACCCTCCAGTGGTGCCTCCGCCGGTGGTGATTTACCCTCCACCAAGCTCACCGCCGTACTCGCCGCCGCACCGGACTTGCCCAATTGATGCCCTAAAATTGGGACTTTGCTTGGACGTGCTTGGAGGATTGGTCCACGTGGGAATAGGGAAGCCAGTCGAGAATGTGTGCTGTCCCTTTATACAAGGGTTGCTTGACCTTGAAGCTGCAATTTGTCTTTGCACCGTTATTAGGGCTAAGGTTCTGAAGCTCAATATCTTCCTACCTATTGCACTTCAAGTTTTGATCACCTGTGGGAAGACTCCTCCTCCTGGTTTTGTTTGTCCACCTCTGTACTGAACCACTGCATGTATGCATGCACTACTTCATAGCATTCCATGCACCGTTATCATGGCTAGTTCTTGTTAGTTACTGCTTGTTACTACTAGATTAATGTCTTTTTCTTTCTATTAGGGTTTCAGGGTTTATGTTATAACTGGTTTACGCTTTAATTATAGTGCGCATACCTTTAATATTTCCTGTTATGAGTTAGGGAATTCGAGTTAAGTTCTTTGCTACAAAATCCGTTCAATGTGTTATTCACGTATGGTGCTTCATCTATTTTCTCCTTCCACCTGTATCTCAGAACACGTACACGCACTGACAGGGTTTACTTTATCAATTGGGAGAGTTCATGACCTCTACATGTTTTAAAGAGTGCTCGTGGCTGCTTTTGCCAACTAAACTTACTTTAATTTTGTTTACTTAATTGATCTTCGAATAGAGATGTCTTTAAATTTCTGTGCATTGCATGCTATTTTAAGTATTCTTGTATTTGTATATTTTAAATCCTTATACGAGAAAAAACAGAATAAAGTGATGGAGTAACAAACGATTAACGAGATTTTCAATAGCTGTAGTTTTAAACAATCTTACTCCACTGATAATATATATATATATATATATATATATATATAAGTAAATTCTAATAACCACAATTGTAATCACTATTAGAAAATCAATCCATAAAGAAGGAGTTATTGTGATTTTGAGAACCTTGAAAATACAATCTAGATCCAAGTGGATTGGATTTAAAATCCATATCCACTTTAACTAAATCAAATATATTTGGATTTTTTAAAAATCTATTTAATTTGGATTGAATCTAAATTAAATCCACTTTGTTAATTATATTAAATCTACTTTGTCAATTACATTAAAGACTAACTTGGCTCGAACTGGGCCTAAGCCGACTCAACCTGAACACAGACCAACTCGGCTCTGTATCGGCCCCGACCCAGATGACTCGACATCGATCCGGGCCCGGACGACTCAACATCGACTTGGGCCCAGATAACTCAACAGCGACCCCGACCCGGACGACTCGACATCGGCCCGGGCCCGAACGACTATACATTGGCTCAGCCCGAACGACTCGACATCATCCTAGGCCCGAACAACTGGACATCAGCCTCGACCGAATGACTCGACATCAGCCCGGGCCCATCGGCATCGGCTCGGGCCCGTTCGGCTCGACATCAGCTTAAGCATGCTCGGCTCGACATCGGCCCGGGCCCGATCGGCTCAAAATCGGCCCGAGCCTGGTCGACTCGACAGTGGCCCAGGCCCGCTCGCCTCGACATCGGCCCGGGCCCACTCGCCTCGACATCGACCCGGGTCCACACAACTCGACATTGGACCAGGCACGCTCGGCTCGACAACGACCTGGGCCCCCTCGACTCGACAACGACCCGGGCCCCCTCGACACGACATCGGCCCGGGCCCACTCGACTCGACATTGGCCCGGGTCCGCTCGGCTAGACATTGGCCCGAGCCCGGTCGACTCAACAACGGCCCCGGCCCGGTCGACTCAACAACGGCCCGGGCCCGGTCGGCTCGACATCTGCCCGGGTCCGCTCTCCTCGACATCAGCCCGGGCTTGCTCGCCTCGACATCGGCCCAGGCCCGTTCAACTCGACATCGGCCCAGGCCCACTCAATTGAAATCGGCCCGGGCCCGCTCGACTCGACATCTGACCGAGCCCAGTTTGCTTGACATCGGCCCGGGCCTGGTCGGCTCGACATCGGCCCAGGCCCAATCGTCTCGACATCTGTCCGGGCCTACTCGCCTCGAAATCGGTCCAGTCTAGCTCGCCTCGAAATCGGCCTGGGCCCGCTCGAGTCGACATCGACCCGGGCCCGCTCGACTTGACATCGACCAGGGCCTAGTTGACTGGACATCGGCCCGGGTCCGGTCAGCTTGAAATCAGCCCGGGCCCGCCCGACTCGACAATGGCCCAGGCCCGCTCGACTTGACATCGGCTCAGGGCCGCTCGACTCGACATCTACCCGGGCCCAGTTTGCTTGACATCGGCACGGGCCTTGTCGGCGTGACATCGGCCCGGGCCCGGTCAGCTCGACATCTGCCCGGGCCCGCTCGCCTCGAAATCGGCCTGGGCCCGCTCGCCTCGACATCGGTCTGGTCTCGATCGTCTCGACATCGACCAGACCCTCTCACTTCGACATCGATTTGGATTCGCGCGGCTCGACATCGGCCTGGGCCTGAATGACTTAAAATCAACCCGAGCCCGCACGACTAGACATCGACCCGGGCTCGCACGACTCAACATTGGCCCAAACTCGAATGACTAGATATCGGCCCTGGCCCCCTCGGCTCGACATCGGCTTGGACCGGCTTGGCTCGACATCAATCCGGGCCCGCTCAGCTTGACATCGGTCCGGGCCCATTGAGCTCGACGTGGACTTGGGTCAACTTTGCTCAACCTGCGCCTGAATTGTCTTGGCTCAACCTGGATCGGGCCAAGTCAAAATCCAACCCAAAATACAAATTGGATAATCCAATCCATATCTAATCCATATCCAATTAAATGGATTGGATTTAAAATCCAAAAATATGGATTTTTGGATTTAAAATCCAAAAATATGGATTTTTGGATTTGAAATAAATCCATTTAAATGGATCAAAACTAATATGGATTTGGATAATTATTGGATTGAATTTTGTAATTTGAATTTTTTGCCACCCTTATAAAAATATTAGTCTATATATACATATTTAGCTCTTAATAAATCTGACTATTGAAATGAGAAGGCTCTTTACAAGTATTGTCTTTGTACTTCAGTTTCATACTGTATTTCCTAAGATTTTTAATCACATACATCGGTAGATATACTAGACCAAAAACAAAGATAGAAAATAGTAAGCTTTTATCAAAGCATAGTAAGTAACGAGGAAAAACATCTCATCAACACCCAAGCACAAACACCTTTAAATATTTAACTCTCTTTAATTTCTTATTCATAAGATGAAATATAGTTTGAAAATCACATACCGATAAAAAAATTATAACATTTCATAATTTTAAGTGTAAATTTTAAACTTTATAAATTTTATAAATTGAATTAAACTTAATTTTTTTTAATATTCATACCTATATATAAAGAAGTTCTTCATTATAATCATTTTTTGGTGTATACAATTTTTTTTCGATTCTACCCTTATTTAATATATCTTCTTCTATTAATACAATGAAGTATTTTGTCATTTTATATGAATTACTTATAAAATAAATTTATTTTTTAATTTTTTAAATTAATATTAATGTACACTCTTTATATGACTCTCTCACTCTTCTATTAATCCCTTATTTTAAGCCGACCAAGAGAACGTATTCTCACACATTTTTACACTAAATTTAACATATAAAATAAAATAACTTCCACTTTTAATCACTCTCTACTCTATCTTTTGTTTTTCAATTTCAAATTATTTAAAATTATTTTTATATGTATGTTATATTTTTATCATCATAAAAATAGAGTAAAATAGGAAAATGTGGATAATTACGGTTGTGGTAACAAAAGTTTTATTTTAATTCGTGATAAAAAAAAATCATCACATCCGTAATTAAAAATGTCATTTTCCGGAACCAAATGAACATAATAATTAGAAAAAATTTAAACAGTGGACAGTTTCACGGTTTATGTATGGATTGGAGTTTATCTAGTAATCCTATGTATATTACTGATTTTTTTATTTTTTATTAATAACACACAATAAAATATTTATCACCTAACTTTTAAATATAACGGTGGTCGAACTTTTACCAAGTGCAAAGGCTTTCATTTTTCACGTGATTTGTTGCATAAACTCTTTGTGGTGGTATTGATCGAACATTGGGAATTAGATTTCCGTAGTGTGGAATCATTAGCTTTGTATGAATTGTGACATGAAAGGAAAAGGAAATCCACTAGTCCGACATTTTTTCTTTTTTTTTTCGACTTTATCCACGTTGCATGTCACGGGACAAATAGTTCTCCCATAATTGAAAAAGCTAGTTGTCATAGATGTACAATATTGCCCAAACAAGAAAGCAACGATGACCAAACCGAATTCAGGTTTAATTAATCTGCATCACAATGTAATGAAAATCATTTATTAAAAATAATGATAACTAAGATGTATAAATTATTCATTCCAGACAGAAATTGTCATGGGAGTATTTACATATTTATAGATGGTGTCTGACAAGCTTTTTCATAACTTCTTTTTATCACCAACTTATGAACTTCTTGTCACGTCTCAAATCTAATGAGTCTTATATTAAATGTGTCATTCGAACATGGAGTCTAATTTTGAACTTACCTAATAAATAATATAATAGAATGATAATCTTACACAAAATTATAATTGAAGAAAAAAATATGTTTTATTAAAAAAATAGTATTATAATTATATTATATCAAATCATAGTTATTTATTAACATATCTTTATTGTATAATTTTCAAAACAAAATTTTCTTAAATAATATAGAAAACCTTAGTTTGAGAATTTCATGGTGATTGATAGTCATGTAGTAATGATGGGATTGAGAAATACCCTAGTTTTTTATCAACACAAGACAGGATGAACTAGTTGACTACTCTAAGGCCAAGCTGGGTGTTCAATTTTAATTCTTACTCATGTGAAACAAATACAATGCACAAAAGTTTAAATAAATATTAAAAAAAATATTTCGTAATATATTTTTACTCACTAATTATTACTTTTAGAATTCCCTGTGAATTTAAAAAAAAATGTAAATAGAATCATTCAAATTTACTACTCGGTTGATTTAGTCGGAAACAATTAAACCTTTTTATATATTTAACATAGTCCGACAATTAATTGGAAGGAAATATTTCTTGAACAAGTTGAGGTAATGTTATTCGCTTTTGTATAGTATTTTCGAGAGCTACCTGTATTTGTAAAAAAAAAAAGTGAAACAACTGATAATTGCATAGAATATTTCAGTGTCAATATTTTTATGGATGAAACTCAAATTATTACAAAACAATAATTCAGCTCGTAGTAATTACATATGTTGGATCTCCCATCGATCTATTTTTAACAATAATTGAATAAAGTAATAAAGTAGTTTATTTATTTGTCTTGTTTTTGTGCCGAATATGTAGTTTTGTGTTCTGATTCCTCACATGTAAGTCCAAGGGGAAAAACGACATACAAGTTGAGCAATGGTTTCAGACATGCAATAATTTATTTTACGAGTAAATGCAATCATATATATGATAAGTAGGTCATTCCAATTAACTTTCCCCCAGTGTGTTATTAATAGTGCCGTAGACTCTTATGTTTCCAAGTTATGGCCAATTTGCTTTCCGATAATTAATTCTTTTACTGAATTTGGTTTTATCTTGTTGGGGAGGTTACTGAGTTCAATAAATTAAGAAAAGACAGAAATAAATTAAGAAGGATTATTGTCATATAATCATGTCTGAAACAAATAAGGTAACACCATAGCTCAATCTTTGGTTCACAAGCTACGATTGACACGAGCCAGCATCAAGAACTTTATACTTATTGCAACACTCTAAGCATGAAATTAAAGCAATAACGAGGGTGGAGAAGTTAACCCTCATGCACGTACAATGAATTAGAATCACACACACAGAAATCCATGGAATTTGAGAGAAAAGAAAAGGAAAACAACAACTAAGAAGTACATATATAAGATGATATGATATATGTTATGATCAAGCACATTGGAAATCACGTGGGGCTTGTCTTGAACAAACATTGAGAAGCAAGGAGAGTGAGATGGGAAGGTTGAGGTTGATGCCCAAAATGTTTGCTTTAAGGGCAGTGCAGAGGCATACTGCAGCCTCAAGATCAACGAGGCCATCAAGAAGGGTGCAGCAAGGGGTAACTGGTGGTTGACCCAAAGTGGCGTTCACCAACCCGTTTAGCACATTGGCGCATACACCTAGTTTGAGTGCGTCACGGGGGCACGAGCCACTAGGATTGGGGCTGGGTGTTGGGTTTGGTTTTGGGTTTGGACCAGGGCATGAGTAACTACCGCATGCAGAGACAAGTGAGAAGAAAAGGAGGTTGAGTGTGAGGAGAAGAGCAAGGGAGGAAGAAGCTTTGAAACCCATCTTAAACTGCCTTCTATGTTCCTAATCACTACCAAATGCTAAATATTGTTAGCTTAATGCTTAGGAGAAGAGAGTTTGTGATGATGGAAGTAATTTGGAGTGGATGCTTGGTTTATATAGTGAAGTGCCAAGGGTGATATCATGATAGTATATTAAAAAAATTAGCTAGTAGCTCATATATTCCATAAAAGCTAAAATGAAACATGTTTACAAAAATTATCTTATTCTTGATAGTTTTCTTTTATTAATTACGGTAACAATACGAATTTCAGTATTCTTTCAGTGAAAAAGTAGTGTTTTAAAACACTTAATTAAAAAAAACTTGAGTTAAGCAATAGAAATGATTATGGGTAATTTGTACATATCGGCTTAGTTTATTATTTATTAAATAATTCTAGGTATTTAAAAAAACAACAGTTTTATTCATTTTTAAGAAAATAAGTTTATATAATATATAATAAATCCTTATAAAGGAAATTTCATTTGCTTGCTTGATAAGTTTATTGAGATAAATTTTAAAAACGTATATTTCCTTAAATTTGTCTTTAAAACTCAATTATAATGAAGTAATACAATGTGTATTTGCACGAGTGGGAAAAACTATGGCATTAAGAAAACAGGTTTAGAAAACTATTCCAAATACGTCTTAAATAAGTAAGCAAAACATACATTACCTGTAAAGATTCTCTTTGGGTTAAAAATAAACGAAAGCTAGATATTGTATTACAAATATGAGTGTGATTTTTGAATCAAAATGAGTAACTTAGTTTAATCATCACTATTTTTGTTTTGGCAACTAAAATTAAGAATAATTATGCTTGGGATTGTAACACGTGGTATCAACGTCTTAATTAGCTGTTTGACTTAATTACGATCTATCTCTATGTTTTGATCAATGGATGTTAGCTTGGAAGCAATTACATGATTATTTTTTCCATATATGAAATCGTATGGTTTTACTTTAAACATATTTCCATGCATGTGGAATTTTTTTATCATGATCTAACAAAGGAGAAAACACAAGTTTGTATGTAAAATGCATTTTCATAAAAGAATCACATTTCCAATTGTTTCTTAATAATCTAAAAATTCAAAACACACAAGTACATGAAACAGAGTAATACACTATGCCTAAACACTAACCCCTGTTTATACATAATAACAAACCAAACGCGTCCTGCATCATTAAATAAGCACGTCTAAGAACATGAGCACAAGCATTAATCAAGCCGTATTTATGTTAAGAGATGTTTGTTCAATTCTTTTTGGTAATTTGAACCATGACGATTGCAGTAATGCTTCCAAATATTAAAAACAACAAGAACCCAATTACATTAGCGTGAACTCATGCTTCTTTCTTTTCTTTATTGTGCCTAAATCTTAAAGTCTTTATTTATTTCTTTTATGCTGAATTATTTTCTTAATAGCCAAAGGAAAATATTTATTAAAAAGATTTAAATATGTGTTTTTCCATAGTAATTGTATTTATTTTGTTTTTGTTTCTTATATATGAAAATTTGATTTTAATTATTGTAATTTAAACAAATTTGTTTTTAGCATAGGTCATTATTATCTCACAAAAATATTATTATGACTAAAAGTAATAATATTATTAACTAAAACTAATAATTACAAACCCTAAAAATTCTGATAAATACTTAATGGATAATTTCTCACAAACTTTATTCTTATAAACTTAGATTAGCATAAGCTAATCGCAGTTAATAATATTAATATTAATTTAAGGTCAGAACAGAAATAATATTAAAAAATTATATTACTACTAATTGATTAGTATTAATTTAAATAAATATTAAAAAAAATTAATAACAATTAAACTGATGTTAATTTAATATAAATATCAAATTTTAATAAATTAACACTACAAAATAAATTATTAAATAAAAATTAATTTAAAAGAATAAAAATTAATTATTATATTGACTAACTTATATATTATTTATAAATTAAAAAAATTGATATTTAAAGTAATTTATATTATTAATAAAAATTTATAAACTAATTTTTAAATATGTATTTAACATTAGTTATCAAAGTTTTAGGTATTAATTATTCTAAATTAGTCCTTATAGTCACTAATTTAGAATTTAAAAAATAGTTAATAGTTAAAATATTGATAACTAATGTTAAATACCAAACTAAAAACTAATTTATAATTTTTTATTAATAATAAAAAATATTTTAGAAACTAATAATTTTTAAGTTTATAAAATAGTATCTAACATAGTTAATATAGTAGTTAATTATTTTTTTTTTCAAAAAGAATTTTTGTGAATTAATTTTTTTTATTTAAAATATTTAATGAAAGTTTTAAAACTGTTAACTTATCCTATTTTTTTTATCGTGAATGTTATTTTTTTTTTCAGAAACCTTGTATGATCGTATTTTACACTCTGGAGATAGGAGTTATAAGTAATGGATTCAAGTATTCAAGATTTTTTTTTTTATTTGAGTTGTTTTTTTATATACATCTTAGATTCATTATAAAAAGTATAATGTTTTTGTAATAAAATATTGTAAGTATTTTGAGGATTGAAAATTGGGGATTTTACAAAATCTACCTCTTAACCTCTTTTTTTTTCATTCACAATATTTCAAAATAATTAGAACCTTTCTACTGTGGGATTCTCTAAGGTTTTTTTTTTTTAATGTGAGTTATATACATATTATTATTGTGGTAAGTTTTTGGTAGAAATACAATTATATAACTAACCGATAAACAAAATTATATAACTAAATTTTTGTATATAAATTGGATCACCCAAATGATCCATTTAATTTAATTTATTTTTATTATTGATAAAAAAATATATTAACATCATATAAAATTTAAACTTTTTAAATTATAAAAATAGAAAAATCTCTTAAAATATTAATAATTAGATAAAATATTAATTAGTTAAAGTATCAATTTGATAAGATTCAACTTAAAAATATTGTAATGCAGAAAAGAAAACTAAAACCTCATAATAACTCTTGTAAAAAAAACTTAGAAATACCAAATTAAATGTTAATCATGCGAACACTTTTCGCTCGAGAGCGTCTATTATTTCACTGATGCTAGTGCAACATCAATTATGAAGAAACTTCTATCAAAATATATATTTTTTCTATAAAAGACAATAACAGTTTATTTTCTTGTATAATTTTTTTATGAAAAAATAGAAGTAATATCAGATAAGTATATTTTAGTCCAAGCCAATGTGAACAAATTTTTAATTTTTTTTTATGGAGATAGTATTAAACACTTGCATTCAGTTAAATAAAAAGAATAGTAACATTAAGTTACTGAAATGGGCATGTGTGAACATGAGAAGTTTAGCTTAGGAAAGTTTTGGAAGGTTGTGGCTCGTGATGGATTTGATAGTGCTTTAGATTACGACAATAAAGATAAAATTGTATTTAATCATATCCTTACGGTTGCTAAATTAATTGTGTGAACTAGTCCGTAATTATTGACTTAATTTGTGATTGTGAATTAATGTTAAGATCACATCTAAGTTTTCCACGCGTTTTGTCACTGGAATGTTCTTAATTCGAGGAGTAATTGCATTAAGTAAATTGCGGAATTTGATTGTAAATTCGAAAAAAAAAATTATTTATAAAGAGCCAAAGTTTGAAATAAAATTTTAAAAAATATAATATAATTTAATATATATATATATATATATATTAAAAAAATTAGAGATACAAAGTTATAAAAGCCACACCTCTTTTTATCTCTTAAAAAAGGACAGTGTTAACAATCTATGTCACTTTCTACATTCCAATTACAATTTTATTTTTATATAATATTTTATTGAAAAAAACAGTTGTTAAATAAATGTATTTAATAAAGGTGGTGAAAAAAACTTTTCTCTTTAAAAAAAATCCGTGACTGCACAAAGTCGTAACAACCAAATTAATAATATATATATATATATATATATATAAAACGAAGTTTGCAGATTATTTGCCTTTGAGAAACCTGAATACTTTGTTTCTTTCTAATATTGTCTTCATCCACTAAATTTCAAAAATGTTTTAATAACGTCGACATGTGAAAAATTGAGGATAATTAGAACTTTTATTTTTTTAATTAGAACTTTTTTGTTTTTATTTTTCTATTTAGCACTCTTTTGTTTTTATTTTTCTATCTAGCACCATTTTATTTTTTATTTCCCTAACTAGCACCATTTCAAAAATAAATTAAAAAATAATAATTTTTTTTTATAATTTTAATTTTGAATGTATTAAAAAATAAATATTTTAATGTTTAAAATAATTAGAAATATAATTAATGAATAAAGAAATGTGTTTTTACAAAACTAAAAAAAAAATTAAAATGTTTAGTTTAAAAATTATTTTTTTAAAAATGAATAAAATAAAAATTAAACCCTACAACAACATAAAAGTTCAATATATAAACATAAATTAGTATTTATTTTTATTATTATTGATGATGTAAT
The DNA here is from genome assembly GCF_000499845.2 of Phaseolus vulgaris. Lineage (NCBI taxonomy): Eukaryota > Viridiplantae > Streptophyta > Magnoliopsida > Fabales > Fabaceae > Phaseolus > Phaseolus vulgaris. Next base: position 44,744,904 of record NC_023757.2, on the reverse strand, counting down.
TATGTTAATTTCAAGTAAAAAATACAGGACATAATTATAAAAAACAAAGTTAAATAAAGATTGATATGGACATTAAAGAACAACGTGATCGAAAAAAAAATGTTCATATTGTCAAACACCAAAACACACATAAAGAATATGTCCCAACATTACTGGATTTTAATGTACCATTGAAGAAAATATTAAATGAATTATCATCTGTCATTTATTTTTATTTTTATGATCAACATATACTTATTTAGTATCGTCTTATATCTCTTATATTTATCTTATTTGGATTTTTTTTTATAGCTTTTATCTTTATCTTAATTTGTTTTGCCTTTATTTTATATCTTTTATGTTTTTAGTTACTATTTTTTTTTCTACCATTCTTTTTTTTTTATTGTTGATGTTTTTATTTTCTAAACTCTTTTTTTTCATTTTTTGCTTCTCATTTTTAAGCATTAAGTGTAACATTTGCATTAGTTTTTTTTTAAGATTTTGCAGTTAGGATAAACACTTCAGTATTACTTGTGTATCCACTATTAATTAATACTAATTGACTTAGGTTTTTTTGTAATTATGTCATGTATTTTTTACTTGAAATTAACATGATTACATCATCAATAATAATAAAAATAAATAGTAATTTATGTTTATAGATTCAACTTTTATGTTGTTGTAGGGTTTAATTTTTATTTTATTCATTCTTAAAAAAATAATTTTTAAACTAAACATTTTTATTTTTATTTTTATTTTTGTAAAAACACATTTCTTTAGTCATTAATTATATTTCTAACTATTTTAAACATTAAAAATATTTATTTTTTAATACATTCAAAATCTTCATTCTTAAAAAAAAATTTTAAACTAAACATTTTAATTTTTTTTTATAAAAACTCATTTCTTTATTCATTAATTATATTTCTAACTATTTTAAACATTAAAAAATTTTATTTTTTAATGCATTCAAAATTAAAATTATAAAAAAATAAATAAATTACTATTTATTTATTTATTTTTGAAATGGTGCTAGATAGGGAAATAAAAAATAAAAGGGTGCTAGATAGAAAAATAAAAGGGTGCTAGATAGGGAAATAAAAACAATAGGGCACTAGTTAGGGAAATAAAAGTCTAAATGGTGCTAGATAGGGAATTTACCCAAAAATTAATGTTAACTTTAACACGTAAAATTTGCAGTTAATTTTTTTTATTAAATATATAATTAGCATTATGTTAAGAGGATCATTCAGATAAGTTTTTCATCTATTATTATAATTAGTAAAGATCTAAAAAATATGTTTATATTTTAGAGAAACCTTAGAAAATGTTTAAATTTAAGAAATATAAAAAAACTTCATTTTTTAAAATATAAAAAATATATTTTACTCCTTATTTGATGTTATAGTTCAAATTATATGTTTTTCCTGTAGTAAATATATTGAAGACAATAAGTATACATAACATGTCACTACAAGACAATCATGAAATAAAAATTAATTTTTAGAAAAAAATAATAATTAGTTGTTATAGTGACTAAATTAGAGATAATTTTAAAGACTAAAAAAAATTGGTTTCTAAATTGGTGTCTAATTAGCAACCAAGATTTTTATACCAAATTTAGAATCTAAATAATTGGTAGCAAAAAAAAACTTTGATTGTTAATTAGACATCAATTTAGAAACCATATAACAATAATATAAACTAATTTAGAAACCAAAACTTTTTTAGTCTCTAAAATTATCTCTAATTTAGTCACTATAGTAACTAATTATTTTTTGTCTCTAAAAATTGATTTCTATTTCATGATTTTCCTACCGTGTATATACCCAAATATTACAAGAAAAATATTAAATATCAATTAATTTATAAATAAAAAATAATTAATCACTATATTAATTAAATTAGACATTATAAATAATATATATATATATATTGATATTTAAAAGAGTTTTTATTGTTAATAAAATATAAATAAAAAATAATTAATCACTATATTAATTAAATTAGACATTATAAATAATATATATATATATATATTGATATTTAAAAGAGTTTTTATTGTTAATAAAAATTTATAGAATAATTTTTAAATTGGTATCTAACATTAACTAAAAAACACTAACCATTAAATAGAAGTTAATTTTAGAGAATAAAAATACTTAGTTACTATCTTGACTAAATTAGATACCATCTTATAAACTAAAAAAAATCATTGGTATCTAAAGTAATTTTTATTATAATTACAAATTTATAAAGTAGCTTCTAAATTGGTATTTAACCATTAGCTACTAAGATTTTAGTTACTAACTACTTTATATTCTAAATTAGTTTCTATTAATCTTTTAGAGAATAATCTAGAATCTAAAATATTATAATTTAGAATACAAATTTAAAAACTATTTTATAATTTTTTATTAATAATAGATACCAATAATTTTTTAATCTCTAAAATATAATATCTAATTTAGCCAATATAATATTTAATTAATTTGTGTCTTTAAATTTGATTGCTATTTAATAATTACTTTAGATTTCTAAAGTAATCTTTAATTAAATTCGTGACAATAAAAAAATCAAATAAGATAAGAAAAGAATTAAAAAAAAAACACAAAAGTTTGACATGGAATATCTTAAATGTTTATGGAAGCCATAAAAATTAGAAAGAAGTCTGATGTTCAATGATGTGTGCTGATTTCACCACCGTTATTGTATAGATTAAAGTAGTCCTCTTGCCATTATTATGTTTGAAAATGGACCTTTTTTATACATATAGAAGGACGCCATTTTAATCTATAAGTGGCAAAATATAAATTCAAATACTGAACCACGACGTTAGTAAACTGCATCAGTCTATCATATTGATTTGGTTTAAATTGTATGTGTGTTTGTAAAGGGTTAGAACATCTCTGAACTGGTTCTCATTTATTTATTTTTGATAGCTGATAAAAAAAATCATATTGATTTGGTTTAAATTTCTAATGATTCACAGTTGTTTTCCTTTTCAAAAAAATAAAATAACTGTGCATGCACGTGGAGTGAAATTACATTAGTCACGGGCTAATTGCAGTTCGTTTGATCGTTTTGCATTAGTTTTGATTCTGTTCTTGATTCTGCATATTCCTCTAGCTGCTCCTCATGGGAGAGAAGTTACAAGGGCAAAGTAGTTTTCCGGATCAACTGCATCTCATTCACCAAAATCGACAAATTAAAAAGTATATTTATTTGAAACATTCTCATTTTATAAAAGATAACAGACATACATGATTCTTTTGCTTTACATAAGAAAGCATTGGGAATTTATTTAATATTGCACTAGGCGTGATAAAACAAAACACTACAGCAACATAATAACGTGAAGTTAACCATCCATGCACGTACAAGAATCACACCTCACACCTTGATGAATAAGAAAGCACAAAGCAAAGCAAAGCCACGAATAGCAAATACGAATTGAAGCAAATTGTGTATGATAGGCCATGATTAGGCACATTGGAAATCACGTGGGACCTGCCTCGAGCAAACGTTGAGAAGCAAGGAGAGTGAGATGGGAAGGTTGAGGTTGATGCCTAAAATGTTTGCTCTTAGGGCAGTGCAGAGGCACACTGCAGCTTCAAGGTCAACCAGACCATTGAGGAGGGTGCAGCAAGGGCTAACTGGGGGTTGACCCAATGTCACGTTCACCAACCCGTTTAGCACATTGGCACACACTCCTAGTTTGAGTGCGTCACGGGGGCATAAGGCACCAGAACCACCCGAGCCTCCTGAACCACCAGACCCTCCTGAACCATTAGAGCCTCCTGAACCACCCGAGCCTCCTGAACCACCAGACCCTCCTGAACCATTAGAGCCTCCTGAACCACCAGACCCTCCTGAACCACCAGACCCTCCTGAACCACCAGAGCCTCCTGAACCTCCAGAGCCTCCTGAACCACCGGAACCACCGGAACCACCTGAACCACCGGAACCACCTGAAGGATTTGGTTTCACAGGCTTATGCTTTGGCCTAGGCTTAGTGTCAGGGCATGTCCCACAAGCAGAGACAAGGGCAAAGAAGAGGATGTTAAGTGTGAGGAAAAGAGCAAGGGAAGAGCGAGTTTTGGAACCCATCTTAAACTCTAGTAGTTGCTAATATTTCTTATTTTGTTCAACTCGGAAATACCAGCCAACTATGAGAGCTCAAGAGAAGAGTGTTTGAAGGGATGGAGTGATTAGAAATCCATGTTGGTTTATATATGCTTAGAACGCCAAGTGGCTTGAATTGTTTAAGAACAAAACAATGTTAAACGGGTTTGGGAAATAGGAGAAATGAATTTATGAAATGACTATGTAAGTAAATGATTGAGCTTTAGCTGGCGAAGAAAGTCTATGAATTAGGTTTTGGATGGTTCTGTTGGTCATGAGGGGATTCGCATTGTAATGTTCTGTATCTACCCACCACTACCTTAAGATTATTCCGTTAGTTAAAAGAATAACTGTAAGAAAAATACTTAGAGAGGATAATTTTTTTATAATAATTATGATAAAAAGAATCAAATTTGTGAAGGTAATTTGATTACTTGTATTAAGAATTTTAAATTTTATTCAAAAGGTATTTAAGTGAAAAATATATGTCTCACTTGTTTGATGTGTTGTTGATTTTTTTTTTCTGGTTAGGTTATCATTTACTACACACAGACGATGTTAATTAATTTAAGGTGAAGGCTTCAGAATGGAAGGTGCTTATTATGGTTATTTCTATTCAATATCGTTAAAATAATTTTTACGTTAATTTAGGTTATAATGTTCAAAAGATTCTTTTTATCAATAAAGAAAAAATAATAAAATAAATAAAGAACATTTTGGGATGTTTCATCCTATTAAAATGAAGCATGTTATTAATATATATAATTTCCAAAAATTAAAATATCATCATAATTTGTATACATTAAAATTTGGTTTTTGACCATGATAATGTTATTTTTTTTTCTTTTTATCAAAATGGAGTTCGTTTAAAAAAATTACAAATTTAGGCAAGTCGTGTCAATTCGGCACGACTTCATATGCACAAATCGTTCCAATTTTACACGACTTTGTCATGTCATACTGAAGTGGTGCTAACTTGGCACAACTTCTGCCACGTCATATTTTTATTTTTATTTTTTAAAAAAAATTATTGTTTATATATTGGGTAGTAAGTTATGTAATGTTAAAAATTAATTTGATACATAACTTTCTAAGAGTGTTAGTTTTAAGAAACAAAAAATTGGATAATCGTGTATGGATCATGTCCGGTGCCAATATTAAATATCAAAAAATTTGCATACATGAGACATTAAATATCAAAATATACTTTTTGGCTAGTGAGAAACCATGTCCGGGGACAATGTCCTCAGGAGTTAATGACTCAAAGTTTGAATAAGCTGATTATCCAAACATGATCCATACACGATTATCCAATTTTTTGTTCCTTAAAACTAACACTCTTAGAAATTTTTTTTTTAAATAAAAGCTTTCATGTTAGGTATCACTATGCCACTTAAGATCTCAGCTAGGCTGACACCTCAAGTAACAACAATCATTTACCATCACATGAAAAAAATATATATATATTATTAAACAAAAGAAAAAAGAAAAGAAAAAAAAATACAAAAATACGAGGGGACTAGACCAAAACCCATATGTTAACAAAAACGATACATAGGTAGACTATACCTATTCATAAAGAAATCTAAGAACAGACAAGGTGGAAGCCTATTATACCAAAGAAAAGGTTCTCTATGAAAAAATCCTAAATTAGCCAACTTATCAGCACACGCATTTCCTTCACGAAAAATATGAGTAACTGTAAACCTAATTTTCCCACAGTAATTAAGACAAGCATTCCATCGATTACAAAGCATCCAAGGAACATTTGTCCTAGCAGTAAACGCAGCACAAACCAAAGCAGAATCACATTTCAGCCAGACATTAGTAAGCCCCATCTTTTGAGCTTCCTCCATAGCATGTATAACCCTATAAAACTCAGCAACCAAAGCAGTCTGAACTTCAAGAAACGCAGAAAAAGCTCCAATAAATTCCCCCATACTCCCACGAAAAATACCTCCGCAAGTAGCAAGACCAGGATATCCCCTAGCAGCCCCATCAGTGTTAATTTTTACCCAGCCTGGTGAAGGAAACTCCCATCTAACAGGAAGAGGACGTAGAACTTTACCAGTACGAGTGTTAATACCAAAAAACTTTAGCACATTGAAATCAAACATATCATTCTTCATTGAAGCTTTAGACGAATTACCCACTAGACAAGTTAAGTCTTTAATAACCAAAATAGCCCTAGAAACCTCAATCTTATCCTGAAAACGAGCATAATTCCTCATACGCCATATCATCCAAATAGAAAAAGTTATCACAGCTAGCTTAATTAATTTAACCAACGGACTACCATCACTCTTAATAAAAGAAAGAAGATCATCCTTATTAGAGAAATGATAAGTAGGAAAAATGTGTTGAACCCAACTCCAAATACGCAAAGCATTAGCACATTCAAAAAATAAATGTTGAATAGATTCCTCGTGCTTTTCACAAAGCGTACACATAGAACAAATATGCAAACCTTTATTTTGAATATGCTGATCTGTAGGAAGCCGCCCATGAAAAACTTTCCAAAGGACAAGAGTTTTGGAAGGCGGAATATATGAAGACCAAATAAATTTACCCCAACCACAAGAAACCCCTGGATCCAAGAAAAAAGTCCTAGCTGATTTAAGAGTGAAACGACCAGACTCGTCTAGAATCCAATTAGGAATATCCTGTACCGCCCTAACCATGATATGACTAAAAAGATGAGGCATCTGCTGTAAAGACAATGGAATACTCCAATCACTACCTGTCCAAAACTGAGAGACTGTATCCGGAATACTAGCACCATCAGATAATCCTGCAATATTTGCTAAAGAAGAAGTAGCACACCATTTATCATTCCAAAAATTAATAAGAGAACCTGTACCAACAGTCCAAGAAGTATAATCAAGTATAGTAGAATAAAACTGCTTAATTCCAGGCCAAAGAGATGACGATCTATAAACCATTCGAAACTCATATTTTGATTTAAAGACCCTAGCTTTCAAGAGCAGAGACCAAGGCTTGTTGCTATAAGCAAAGTTCCAAGCAAGCTTAAGAAGATAAGCATTATTTTCATGGTGAAGGTTAATAATTTTCAAACCTCCATTCTCAAGGGGAGAACAAATCGTATCCCATTTAACAGTAGCTATACCTTTTTTCAGAATATCACCAGTCCAGATAAAATTTCGACACCACTGTTCAACTTGCTTAAGAAGAGAAACAGGCCATTTATACAAATTAAAACTATAAGCTAGAAGACCCGTAATCACCGTATTGACCAACTGAACTCGACCCATCATGCTAAGAGATTTACCTTTCCAAGAAGCTAGCTTCAATTTGACTTTATCAGCCAAAGGTTGAAGAAAACGACCCCTTGGAGCACCAACAAAGATAGGCACTCCTAAATAAGTGAAAGGCAAACAACCATGACTACAAGAAAGAATACGCTGAATTTTGGTGACAAATCTTGTAGAATTATCCATGGTGAAAAAACTACTCTTAGAATTATTAACATATTGACCAGAGAAATCACCATATGTTTTTAGAAAATTTCTCAAATTTCTAAGAGACTTAGTATCCGCCCTACAGAAAATAAAAATGTCATCCGCATATAAAATATGAGAGGGAGTGAGAAAACCTTGTGGACTAGCCATATGTAGAATTTTCTTATCATTCACAAGCTTTGAGAGACCTCTACTAAGAACTTCCTCTGCAAGACAAAAAAGTATAGGAGACAAAGGATCACCTTGTCTAACACCTCTACTACAAGGAAAATAACCCACCAAACTACCATTTATTCTGATAGAAAGCATAGCTGAATAGAGAATAGTACTAATCCAACCGACAAACGAGGGGTGAAAACCAAAGCGTGACAAAACTGATAGTAAAAATTTCCAACTTAGAGTGTCAAAAGCTTTGTGAATATCAACTTTGTAAGCCACATTGCCTCCGTGAACCTTTTTAGAAAGCAAGTTAATAGCTTCAGAAGCAATACTAATACAATCTTGAATTTGTCTGCCCTGCACAAACTCATACTGATTAGGAGAAATAATTCTGGCAGCCACAAGAGCAAGCCGATCTGCCAAAATCTTGGAAATAATCTTAAATTTAAAATTAGCAACAACAATCGGCCTGTAATCTTTAATAGATTCAGCACCCTGAATCTTAGGAATAAGAGATACCACATTACTGTTTATTCCAGGGAGAACCCAGTTTTGTTTAAAAAACTGTTGGACTGCATTACAAACATCTGTCCCAATAATATCCCAACAAGAATGATAAAAAAACACCACCAAAGCCATCACACTAGTGCAAAAAGAAGAAAAGGATACGCTTTATTTAGTGCGGCTTTTGCGCTACCCGCTTTCGAAAAAAACGCGGTGGCATTTTTGAAATTATTTTGATTTACGAATGCGGTTATTTGAATAACCACATTCGTAAATCAAAGCGCTTGATTTACGAATGCGGTTATTTGAATAACCGCACTTGTAAATCAAAGCGCTTGATTTACGAATGCGGTTATTTGAATAACCGCATTCGTAAATCAAAATTCTTTGATTTACGAATGCGGTTTTACCTTTAACCGCATTCGTAAATCCTTTTTTACCTTAAATTTTGAAGCGCGCCACACACAATTTCAAACTTTATTTCTCGTCTTTGTCTTCGTTTCGCGTTTGCACTCTGAGTTCGTCTCCTTCTACTGCATCTGCATTCCATTTGTGCAATGTAAGTTTCTTGAACTCTCTTTTTTCCTCTTCATCTTCACAAATATATGCATAAATGTTTTTCGTTTTTCTTATATATGTTTTTTTCCTTGCATTAGTGGTCTCGAAGCACTCTTTCATTGTCTTCGTGGTTTCTTGTGGATTTTTTGGTTTGCTCCGTTGCTGCTTCCCTGTCCGTCGTCGCTTCTGCTGCCGCCACCGTTGTTCGCTCCCGTGACTCTTCATCAATCTTGGCTTCACACAAGATTGACGATGTTTTAAAATTTTTAATTTTTTTTAATGATTCGGCATATACAAGTGCGGTTAAAGCAAATAACCGCACTTGTAAATGGTATTTATAAATGCAGCTATATAGCCGCATTTATATTTTTTGATTTACAAGTGCATGTTGATCAAATGCGGTTATAAAGCCGCATTTATAAATTCAAAACAACCGCATTTGTTTTATGTTTCTGCACTAGTGTCAGGACCTGGAGCACTATTACCATTAAGGTTAAAAACAACATTCTTGATCTCCAAAAAATCAGGACATTTAAGCAACATCATATTCTCCTCCGAGGAAACCAACTCAGGAATATAAGTACCAATAAAATCTTCCATATTGTTTGCATCCTGATCATGAGAAATAGACTCGGCATAAAGAGTTTTATAAAAGTCCAAAATATGTTCCTCAATGAGTGTAGGATCCTCAGTAACAACATTATCAATTCGTAGACGATGAATCCCACTAAAATTATTCCTCCTCTTGACCATAGCATGGAAAAAAGCAGTATTTCTATCCCCATCTTTAAACCAAAGCATTTTAGCCCTTTCTTTCCAAAACAAATATTGACAGTGAAGAGCCTGATCAAGCTCCTCTTTAGCGATCCTTTCTTGACAGAGAAGTCCATCAATATCAGACGTACTAGCAGTCTCTAAATTTTGTTGAATACCAAGCAGAAGACCCTGTTTAAGAAGAACTGCATTGTGAACATTACCAAAAGAATTTTTATTCCAGTCACGTAGCTCAACTTTCAACCTTTTTAACTTATGATGTCAAATAAACATAGGACAACCAACAACCTTATTAGCCCAATCAAATTAATTTTTAACATTACATAACTTACTACCCAATATATAAACAATAAAATTAAAAGAAAAAATATGAGGCGGCAGAAGTCCTGTCAAGTTGGCACGACTTCAGTATGACATGGCAGAGTCGTGTCTTATTGGGACGATTTGTGCATATGAAGTTGTGCCGAATTGGCACGACTTGCCTAAACTTGTAACTTTTTTTAAACGAACTCCATTTTGGTAAAAAACAAAAAAAAAAATTAACTCTATCATGATCAAAATCTCCAAAATTTGACATATCAGACATCATGAAGCCCTCTTTCTAAGATAACATTAAAAAAATAACCTTAATTAATATTAGTTAAAATAAATATAGTTAATATTGATTAAAAAATATCAATTAACATTAATTAAGATAAATCTGGTTGAATAATTTGACTAAATAATGTCTTTTAATAATTAAATATGTTTAATATTAAAATATTTGGTAATAATTAGAATACTCTAATCAACTAACAAAATTAAAAGAAAATTAATTTAAGTAATTTTATCTAAAATTTAAAATAAGTACAATTAAAATTCAATATATTACAATTTTTGTGAAAATTGTGATTTTTTTTTATCTAAACACATTATGCAAGTTACTCCCTCATTAAAAAATATAAAGGAGAAAAACATGCTAATTTAATCTCTCCATAAAAACTTTTACAAGAGAAAAATAAGTAAAAATTAATAATAAATTATTCTATTAATTAAGATTAATTTACGTATAAGTTAACTTATAAAGGTTTTTCATATAACTTCTCTAACTCTTTTTTTTTTGAACTTATAATAAAATTCATCTACTTTTTTTAACTTATAAGTCTTAATAGAGAAATTTATCCAAAGATATTTTAAATAACTTTAAAAGAATTTATTTTTATTTTTATCATTCGTTTTAATGAGTGAATATTTTTAATTGTTAATTGAAATCTTAAAGAAATATCGATAATACCTATCATTCACTTCCTTGAAAGTTAGTATTTTTTATGAGTTACTAAACTTAATTATTAAATTTAAAAAGTGGACAATGATGATAGAAACTCTTTGGTATACCTTGATTGTAACCATTAATTTTCATATATTTAATAATTCTAATAAATAATTAATCTTAATTGTCAAAATATAATGGGATCATCAAAACACTATATCATCAAAATATAATAAATAATGGGATCATAAAGTCATTTTATGTTTAGGCACCAAACAATTATTACCGTAAAATATGATAGTTATCCAATTTTATCAAGACCTCCTACTTCTATGTTTCTTAATTTCTCACAATATGAAGAAGGTATTCCCTTTTTTTAATATTTCCATTTCCATTTTTTTCTTTTTATTTAAATGTTGTCCCCGTCTGCAAAATCCATAAAATATTAAATAATACTTTTTAACAGAAAAGCTTCTTTTAATATTCCGTTTAAAAAGATAAAAAACATTAACCAAAATAGTATATTCCAATATATTTATTTAACACCGGGTTCATACCTAAAACTTAAAAAACGGAGAACATCTCTTTGGCAATTCAATAAAAAAAATATACTAATTATGTATAAAAAAAGTATATGACTTGATTTTATTTATTTATAATTTTTAAATTTTTATTTTTCTCCACATAAAAATGTAGATTGGTTATTTAACATGATATAGTCTTTTTGAAAGTTATATCTATTTATTATATATCTCTTATCAATATATAATAATAATAATAATAATAATAATAATAATAATAATAATAATAATACACTACAAGAAAATCATGAAATATAAAACCAATTTTAGAGACTAAAAATAATTAGTTGCTATAGTGACTAAATTAGAGACTAAATAAATTTTTTGTTTCTAAATTAGTTTATATGATTGTTAAATGGTTTCTAAATTGGTATCTAATTAGCAACTAAGGTTTTTGCTACCAAATTTAGAATATAAATAATTGGTAGTTAAAACATTGGTAGCTAATTAGATACCAATTTATAAACTATTTTACAATAATATAAACTAATTTAGAAACCAAAACTTTTTTTAGTTTTTAAGATGGTATCTAATTTAGTTACTATTGCAACTAATTATTTTGGTCCCTAAATATTGATTTCTATTTCATGATTTTCTTGTAGTGATAATAATAATAATAATAACTCAAATGTTATTTTTCTTTTATATAAACTTCAAATGTTAAATAATAGACATTTCCATTTATTAATAATTTTCACGGACATAAAAAAATTACATTAAAAACTTATTATTCCATATATGATATGATTGAAGTGTTGTGAGTGGGTAAGCTTGACATCAACCAATCATTAGGAACCAAAAATGCATTTTTCACGCTTTAAGATTATGAAAGTTAGTGAAACAGTTAATCAGCTTAGGGATTGTATGTGGATAATAGTAGTAGGAGAATTGTAGAAACAAAGGAATAAGAAGATATTTAAGAATGACAGAATAGATCATATTAAAGTTTTTACTATGGTATTGTGTGTTACATGTGATAGTAGTTGTTATGGTAGAGTAGTTTTTTTGTGTAGATTATACTATTTGATTTATTTTAGATATTTATCTCTTGAATATAAAAAGAACTAATTATATCTTCTTGTATAAAGATTGAGATATCCCTAAAATATTTTTTTTAATAAGAAAAATGATATGATGTCCACCAAAAGTTTTGTTGGTGTCAGCCTGTAATCAATTTCATTCCTTTTTTTATAACAAATATTTTTTTAAGGGAAGTTAACTATATTTCTGTTTAAGTTATGTATGTATTTTTAGATATTTGTAAAGTAATTAAATAGATTTCTTATATAAGATCGAGCTATTGATTTTTCAACAGGAATAATAAAATAATAAAATGGGGTATTTTGGGAAGATAAATTATTATGTCACAAATTGAAAGTTTTGACCTGTTTAAAGGCACACTAGGTTTTTTTTTTTTTTATATTTCTAATAGGATTATTTGTATTAAATACTGGGAAGAAAGCGCTTTTTTATATTTCTAATAGGATTATTTGTATTAAATACTGGGAAGACAAGCGCAAGACTGTTTTTTTTATTTTATTATTATTTATATATATATATATATAATATTAAAATAAAATATAGTGAGAAAAGATACAATAGATATCTTTAATTTAAAAAAAAATCAGAAAATCAGTTTAAAACATAAAAGTAGAATACCAAACCCTTCATTTTCTCCAAATAAAATGATCCATATTTATCAACCATTAAATCAAAATAAATAAAATAAATAATAAATTTTAAAATAACCAATAGAAATTAATAAAATAAAATATTAACAATGATAAAATAAGAATAAATTTGTGTATACTAAAAACAATTATGATGGAAACCCTCTTCACATATATTAAAAATATATTTGAACACGTAAATATTTTTCAAAATTTTAATTAATTAATTACTATTTTTAATTACAAAATAAAAAAATTATTACTTTACATAGAAACTTAAACGTATGTTCTAATAATTGAAGTTACATTATTATTGTATATTTTTTATATATACATATTTTAAATAATATAATAAAAATTACTTTTTAATATTTTTATTTAATTTTTAAATTAAAAGAAAGTTTGACTCACACCTCCCCTCTGATCCACCAAATTAATAATCAGAGAAGATGAGTTAAAATGGACTATTCAATTAAACATATTAATTTGTTTGTAGTTAATCTATTTTGTTAAAATGGACTATTCGTGATAAGTTAATCTATTTTGTTATTCCTAATTATTTGTTTATTTTTATATGAGAATCATAATTTTATAATATAACTTCTTTTAATTTTAATTAAAATATTTAATTAAGAAATAATGATAACTAAATTCATGATAAATTATTGAAAATTCAAAGAAAAATAATAATTTTGAATTTTTAAAATAAAAATTTGTTGTCATATATTTATTATTAATAATTACTATACTTCTTTTCAATTTCCTTAAAGTATTATCTTTCGGAATACAATATTTCGATTAATATTTTAAAAATATCACGATTGAAATGGTCATTTTAGAAAAGTTAATCTACTAAAAAAATATTACTATTATTATTGTTAATAATAAATAAGAATCATTAATTCATATGAAAATAAATATAAATATGTATATATTATTGGATAGTGTGAATAAAGACAATAAAACATGTTAGTTACAACATGTGGACAGGGCAATAACCTAATGAAAATTGTACTTAACACATTTCATACTAATGGCGTTTGATATTAGATCTCCGTGAAGATGATGGTGTAGTGGACCCACTTTGGTTAAACGAAGCCCGTGACTCTTATCTGTAAATGCTCATAGAATGATTGCTATTTTATAAATTAAAAAAGTTTAGCAGAAAAGCTTCCATCATGTGACCCTTTTCAAGGTCCGAACGCGTGGAAATAATTAATTTTGCTTTTAAAAGTAATTAGCAGTCTTGATCAATGGCTAATCTGGATTGTGTTTATCTTCAACGAGAGTTAAAGTCAATTATTATGTAATGGAGTGCGTAATTAAGCTTTGATCTCGGATATATTAAAAGGTATCAATTCAAATTAATCAACGCAGGGCAATAGATTACGGAGCCTTCTGTTCTGCCTTTCATTTGTAGGCTTCTCTCCTTTCGTTTTCAAACTTAACTCTTCTTACTTTCAACAAAATAAATTTAATTACTCTTTCTGTCTTTCTTATTTCGGTGTGTTTTAAGTAATTTTATTTTTTTATGATAAAATCAGAATCAAATTTAATTAAAGGATTGTTTTTCCAAAAATTATTGATTCTTTTTCTAAATATTATTTTATTTACTTGTTAATTAAATCACCTATTTATGCTATAAATTATTATATTTTAATAATTTTATTAAACTTTTATTATTCATATTTGCATTTATTAAATTCACTTTTTATATTTTAGACTTAATCTTTAGATATTAATATGGTTCATAAAATCTTAATAATATACATGATTTTATGTACTTGTAATCAAAATTCAATAAAATAATTAGTAGGATGAGAGACCTTTTAATTTAACGGTATTGGACTTCTCAACCTTGCCATTGATCTTGTGTTCACTAAACAGATCGTAGTGATATAAAAAAGTAATTTGAGTCGTATTAATAATATGTTCCAGATTTACATATTTGTTTCTGACTAAACAGGTCATGAGTTTGACTGCATATATATTCCGTATCTCGAAAGCATTTTGAAAAAAAAATCATTATATTACTTTTATCAGTTATAAATACAAACATTAAAGCTTCATATTTTATTAAAAAAATCAGAATATTGATCAATTTTAAAAACTAAAGTTACAGTTACTTTAGGACAAAAAATATCTTACACAAAAACTACAGATTTAATTTTTTTTTCTACTTATCAATATTCAATTCAATATATATAGTGCTTTTAAAAAATCAATTTGATTCAAAACTTTTTTAAAAAAGTTTCAATTTATTCCTTCCGTTAAGTTTTTACCAACGTGACATACACGGCACAAGTTACATACGTGAAATCTCTCTGATTTTTTTTCTCTTTTTTCTCTTTCATTAATGACTTTCATCTCTCTCCAATTTTAAATTAATGTATATTATACATATATATATATATATATATATATATATATATATATATATATATCAATTCCTCCCACCAAAGGGTAAATATGGTTACCAAAGGAACTCTTTTTATACTACACTGCTTTTTCTATATCTATCTTTTAAAGTTTTAATATGGACTTAAAAAAAATATAGTACTTTTTATTTATTAATAAAATAGTTATGAAGTTTTTTATTTTATCTTTTTTATTTCTATAAAATTGATTTGAAGTAAGGTAGAAAGTAAAATATGCTTAATAAAAGAGTAATTAGGTTATCTTAAATTTTGGAAATTAAAAGTAAATAAAACAAATCTTTCAAAATGTTGCCAAGTAAATGAGAAAGGAAGCAAGATATAGAGTTCAATTATACTTTACAAATTGAGAAAACATCCTTTTACTTTTTTTTAAAAATGGCAAAAAGTTTGAAATTGACATTTATTAGTCACAATGGTACTTTGTTGTTAACTTCATTATGACTTGTTCTTATCAATAAAATTCAATTATCTAAATCATCCAAATAAATTAAAGTGGTTAATTTAGTTGAGAACAATTTTTTAAAAATTCATATATTTTTTAAATTACTTTTGCAATTATTCTTTCTCTTTTCTAATTATTTGTCAATACAACTCATCTATTTTTTAATTAGAAATATTCACTATAAAATAATCAATGAAAGAGAAAACATAATGATTCTTCTAAAAAAACAAACACTTCTCTTTTAAAAATATTCAGGTCTTCTAAAAAGGAACTAAAAGGAGAATAAATGTTATAAAATTTAGGAATTATAATCATAGTAGATATCTCTCACAAATTTGAGGACTACAATCAACGTTTACTCAATTATTATTGGAGTAAATATATCTCTACCCATTTTCATTTGAAAAATAATTATCTTTCTAATTTTTTTTTGTAATAATATATATATATATATATATATATAGTAAGTATGTATATAATATTAAAATTTATAAGGGTAAAATAAATTATTTATAAGACCATGCCTTTCATAACATGTTTCTAAAAATTTTGTCATATCACATGTGACTTTTGAAAAACTCACATGGTTTGTTTTAAACTTGACCATTGAAAATAAAATCGAATGATTAATATTTATTCATTTTATTCTTACATAAAAAGAAGTTTCTCTCACGGGATATGTAACATCCGTATTTTCTCTAATATTTGATTAAATAGATTCAAATTAATTAAAAATGAAAAAAAAATAATTTAAAGCATAACTTATATGGTGTTTAAATTCATGTTAAATGCATTACATGTATTCGCAAAAACATTGTTGGTAAAAAATCTATGGCAATCGACGTTATTTTACAACTTTTGTTAGTGTGAAACATTATGGTTGATTTTTTTGACTAGCTTTAATGTTAAACATTGTGCAGTGGTTTAATTCCAGTTAACGAGATAAAGTCATCTGCGATCTTATAATCCATTAACACCCTAACATTGCATGTGGTTTTGAAATATTTTATATTTATTAATTTTTATTATTAATAAATAAATTATTATTATTTTTTATCTTTATTAACATTATAAATTATAAACGATTTCTTAATTTTTTTATTAACAAAAAATTAATTAAATAAATAAATAAGAAACACTTAAAATATTTCAATTTTAATATAAAAAAAATAATTAAACTATCTAAATCCCAGCCGAAATTCTCCTAAATCAGCAGAAAAAGAGTTGTATACATATAGCTGTTAAAAGGTAATCCAAAAGACAACAAGAAAAACCCCATAACAACTTTATTTACGTTTCATAAAACATCTCCACTTTCCTCTACACGCCATGTTTCTCTGTTTTTTTTTTTTTTTAATTGTAACACCATTTTTTTATCAGTAATAAAAAATCAATAAATGGAAATCACTTTAGAGGTAATTCAACCTTTATACATATTTAACATTACCATTCTCCTAGCTAGAGCTGCTTACTAGAATGCAAAAAAAAATAACGGATCATCCTCATACAGTTCAAAGAATTCAGAACCCAATTTGAGTAAGAAAAGGGATCAGAACTAGACTTTGCATAAATCCAAAACTAAACATTTACTTACACAAAAACAAACACTTAATATTACCTTATTAATTTAGCAACGTGTTTATAACATACGCTAATGTCATACTAGCTTAATTTAAGACTATCTAAAATTTATGTAATTTTTATAATGTTATTATTATCTTTTAATTAATTGTAATGGTTATTCGTAAAAGTAAAATTTTATGCTATGTTTACAACTAAAAGATAAAAATTTACATAAATATTTTCAAAAGAAAAATAAACTAAAATAAATAATATGTCAAATTAATAATCAGCTAACTAGGAAATGTAATCCAAGAATTGAAATTTGGTTATATATTAATTAAATTTGAAATGTGTGATAAAATATATCGAAGTAACTACTATTTTTTCTAAAATATGTAAAAGTCAACACTTGCTGCTAAGAAATATTCATATTTTTTGGTTTGAGAATTATTTTGAGATTGAATAAAGTGTGATGGTTATACTCCTTGATAAAACACCTAAATTATAGCAAAAGAAATATATATTTAGCAACCAAATTTATGTGTTTAGTTTAAGCGTGTCAAAACATGCCTTAAGCAATAATTGCTTCTCCCACCTAAGCAAGTCCGAATGTGCAAGTGAGAATTTTTTCTTTTTTTACTTCAAATTCGAAGTGTTTTATAATTCCATTAATCTTGGATCAAAAAGTAATATTACAAACATATAAATAAGTACAATTCTCAATAAAAAAAATATTATTACTACGTATTTATTGTAATAAATACTGAATATTTATTTGAATCAAAATATCTTTTAAGAGCTAATAAATAATGAATAATTTTATTAAAGGAGAAAAATGAAAGCGGAAAAAGAAAGAGTTAGTCGAACCAATTTAAGAAGTGAAAGAAAAAATGTATACCGAACTATCAAAATAAAGGAGTGAATTATTGAATTGGTAGAAGTTGTTTTGAACTAAAACACTTTTACTCCCTTAGCCTATTTTGTTCTTACTTCAACAACCTAGTGTCTTAAACATTATCACTTTATGCAGTAGCTTGATTCACTTAAACTAGGAACATTTTGTATTGAATCTTGCTACCATCATAATTATTTTTCTGATAAAAAAATAAGCCTTTAGATCACTTTTTTTGACATCTCTTTTTGTAAAAGCAAACTTCGTTACAAATCTCCCATTTATTAAATTTTGTATTGTCGAATAAAAAAACTTCGTTACAAATTTTCCACGTAAGTTTTTAAGTATTTTCAAAACTATCCTTTTTAGTAGAATAAAAGATAGTTTTGAAATAAGAAAATAATATATTGAAATTAATTTGACATTTAAAAAATTACAAATTTATAATTTTTTCTTGAAATTAATCAAGTATTCAGAATTTTTGTAACTTTAAAATTCATTTCTATTAATTAAAATAGTTTCTGACATTCTATTTTTTTAAATATATATATATATATATATATATTTAGTATTTTTGTAGTTTTTTTTATAACATTAAATAAAGTTACGCGATTAAATTAGTTTTACATGATATTATGTTTTTGCAAACATTTTCCCAATTTAATGTTCATGACATGTTTTATATGATGTTTCTAAAAAT
This sequence comes from Phaseolus vulgaris, assembly GCF_000499845.2. NCBI lineage: Eukaryota > Viridiplantae > Streptophyta > Magnoliopsida > Fabales > Fabaceae > Phaseolus > Phaseolus vulgaris. Next base: position 44,725,791 of record NC_023757.2, on the reverse strand, counting down.
ACATTGTAAAGTTTAATTTAAAAAGAGTTTAGAACTAAAAAAAAATGAGAATTACTACTCACTAACTTATTTTTTTGTTGCTTATTTGGAATTTTAACTTTAAAATATGTTGCCAAAAAAAAAAATAGGGCAAACGTCAGAAACTCATTCCCAATGCACCTGCACGATTGTAGGTTTGTGTTCAATGATGTAGGATTATAGATTCTCAATAATATAATGTTTAAATTAAAATATAATTATATATAAATTATTGAACTTCGAAAATCGAGAAGCCTGTTACCAAAATTCTCGAGAATGAATAACTACAAAAGAAATAATAAATAAAAACTATTTTAAAGATAAAAATAATTAGATCATATTGAAAGTATATTCCATACTTGGTTTCGCGATTGTATTCTTTATATTCATGTGAACAAAAGTTACTAAAAATAATGTTAATCAGCTAGATGTAGATTATGGACCAAACACACAGTCAAATGAACCAGTTGGCCTGAAGCCATAAATCGATAATTATTATGATTCAGTTTAATTGGGTAATTATTCAGAGATAAATAAAAAGTAAAATAGTAGTGGTTGCACGTGGAGTGATAAAGTGCAGTAGTCACGGGGTCGTTGCAGAGACCATGGCTGTGTTTGCTTTCTATTCGTTTTTATTTTTTTCTCAAATTTGTTTCGCAGTGCCCTAGTTGGGTGTTGGACAGAAGTTCTAAAGGGAAAGTAATTTTTCTGATCAGCCAGCTAATGCTTTCATCACCAAAAAGACAAACATTTGAAGGAAGCAATAAAATGAGGTGTTTGTAACATTAATCATTTATCAATCAGTCAAATAAATAACACTATCATCTTTGATTCCTTTCGCTTTACATAAGAAAGCGTTGGGATTTATTTAATGCGACACTTTTCCTGATAAAAACAAACACTAATTAAAGCGACAGAATAACGAGGAGTTAACCATCCATGCACGTACTGGAGAATCGAACCACGATGAATGAAATTTGGAAAATAAAACAACAGAAAGCCGGAAGTAGCACCAACTTGTGTATTGGCCATGATTAAGAACATTGGAAATCACGTGGGGCTTGTATAGAGCAAACGTTGAGAAGCAAGGAGAGAGAGATGGGAAGGTTGAGGTTGATGCCCAAAATGTTTGCTCTAAGGGCAGTGCAGAGACACACTGCAGCCTCAAGATCAACGAGACCACTGAGGAGACTGCAGCAAGGGGTAACTGGTGGTTGACCCAAGGTGACGTTCACCAACCCGTTTAGCACATTGGCACACACTCCTAGTTTGAGTGCATCACGGGGGCAAGAGGCACCAGAACCACCAGAGCCGCCTGAACCACCAGAGCCACCTGAACCACCAGATCCACCAGAACCACCAGAGCCACCCGAACCACCCGAGCCACCGGAACCTCCCGGGCCACCGGAACCACCTGAAGGACTTGGTTTCACAGGCTTATGCTTTGGCCTAGGCTTATTGCCAGGGCATGTCCCACAAGAGGAGACAAGGGCAAAGAAGAGGATGTTGAGTGTGAGGAAAAGAGCAAGGGAAGAGTGAGTTTTGGAACCCATCTTAAACTCTTGTAGTTGCTAATATTTCTTTCAACTAAATGAATCACAAACACTACTTAGCTACAAAAGAGAAGAGAGTGTTTGTGGGGGTATGAGTTATTGGCAATGAATGGTGGTTTATATAGTGTTTTTGGAATGAAGGTAGGGTAAATTATTTCAGAACAAATTACTGAATTTATATTTATTAAAATAGTTAAACGGGTTTAAGAGAAGGGTTTTAGCTGGCAGAGAAGGAACCTTGAATTAGGTTTTGGATGCTTGTGAGGTGATATTGTGGGTCTCAAATTCAACGGCGCATGATCCAGGGTAAAGTTTTGGCACACGTGGACCACTCCATTGCACCGTAGGATCAGTGAAAATGCAGATATTTTTTAAAGGATGTATAATAATAATACCAGCATTCATACCTCAATTTTTCATCAGGGTTTTTTTGGATACCTATAAACTCTACAAAACACCTTATTCATTTTTTTTTCTATCTTTCCAACATATTATAATTTATAACTTTGTTCTTTTATTTATGTCTCTATTTAAGCCTATACATTATTAGCATATAGGATGCTCAAAAAATATATTATAATTTATAACTTTGTTCTTTTATTTATGTCTCTATTTAAGCCTATACATTATTAGCATATAGGATGCTCAAAAAATATTTTCCTTCTTTTTATCATTCTCTTTTTACACGGCATATCCTAATTATATTTATTATTTATCTGCTTTATTTCCGTCTCTCTCTAAGTAATGCTAGGCGCATAAATATCTACAAAACATTACTCTTTTCAATTACTAATTTTGCACGTGGAATAGAGATACGTTAATAATATTTAGTTAGTTGGTCACTAATAGCTTATAGCAAGCTTAAATCATGATTTAGAGGTGTGTATATGATTTTCTTTTACTTATTTGAGTTTTAGATTTATTAAATATATACTTAAATAAATTGCTTATTTATCTCTGGTTCATAGACTTTTAAACTTTTAAAATAAAAAATAGATTTTAACTTTAAGTTTCAATTTATTCCAGTTTAAAAAAGTACAGTATACTTTAAGCATGGTATACATTATATAATATATCTTCGTAATTTATATGAACTCCTTTTAAATATAATATATCTTCATAATTTATATGAACTTTAAAAAAGAGGATATGATGAGTTTAAATATAAATATATATAATAAAAAGTAAATTTGTAATTAAATTATATAAAAAATATTAAAATAATAGTATTAAAACTTGTAATATAGTTGTATTAAAACTTCTCAATATATTATTATCCTTTAACTAATCATAATTTAAGTTTAGATTATGAATCATGAGCACCGACAACTTTCTCGACTAGAGGAGATCTCAAACTAGGAGACACACACTTCTGTTAAATAGTTTATTTTGTCCGATTTTTTTTTTTTTTACACAACACTTGTTTGTTATATTTTTTATACGTCATTTACATGTTTGAATCGTGTTTTTTTTATGCATAAGCAATCATGATTTGAATATTATATTTGGTAAACTAGCCCGGACACATACATATTTATACACTAAAAATTATGGTAAATTTAAATTATTTAACCACAGCAAGATTTATTTTGATTAATAATGCAAATATATAATTAATATTTGGTAATTTATAAAAACAATAATTCATAATTTAGAGTAATTCCAAGTATAATAAAACTTGAGATAATGTAATATATTGATATATTTGAATACAATAAAATGTATAATAAACGAATTGCGTTTAATTTTAATAAATTTCATTTATGGAGATAGAAATACGAAGGTTCTATAGGATCTTTCTGTAAAGACAAATGAAAAACTATGTACTATATATGAAGACAGACTCAAAACAAATTAAGGAAACAACATATAGTTATTTAGAACAAAAGCATTTTTGTCTTCCTATACAAGCAGCCAAGTACCTAAAGTGAAAGATAAATCAGATTTTTTTTAATCTTATCAAACTATCAATTGATGACATTCATTTTATTATTTCATTAAAGTGTTTGTCACATTGTAACGACTAGTTTTTATTTTTACAAAATCTCTCATAGCAGAACTTTCTAACATTGCAAGCTAGTTTTTTTATATGTAAACATAGAACGTATAAATATATAAGACCTCCACGAGAAGAAGCAGAGTTAGTGTTGCATATTCTTAAAGAAGAAGAAAAAAATCTTTGAGAAATTTTCAATGAAAATATTTTGTGGAGCTTACGCGTTGTAAAATCCTTTGGAGATAACAAAATATTGAGATATATATATATAAACATTTATAGACGTGTTTATTAACACATATTTATAAAATAAAAAATCGTGAACTGTGAACTTAACATTAGTATCTGATACAAGTTTATTATGCCAGTTTAAAAGGATGGTAATTAACTGTTTTTTTTATTCCAATCGATGTTAAATATGCTGAACCTCTCAGAATAAAACCTTTACGACAAAAAAGCAAGATTGTTTTATCTACCATTACTATTAACATGTAGTAATTTAATTTCTTTTCATGTCTTTTTTTTGTATTATTTTATTTTATTTTGTTTCCACCCTACAATTTCAACTTGTTAGTTAGTATCTATTGAAAGTAACTTGTGCTTCTGATTGTCATCTTTTTGCAGTTGCTTTCAAGATAGGCAATATATGTAATCAATCTCATCAAATATTATTGTAATCAGACACTTGGACATGTGGGAACCTGGAACCTAATTTCTATACCAACATTACCTTTTTTTCTCAACAAATTATTCATTTAAAAAAAAAGCAATTTGTTTGAACATCTTGGAAAAAAAATGTAAGAAATACTAATAAAATGTGTTTGATAAGAAATAAATGATGGAAAAAGAAGAGACACGAATCTTACTTTTCTTTTAATTTGACGGAGATGAATAGTAATTATTTATATTTCAACAAATTAATTATATTTTTTTTTATATTTTTGTCCGCTAAACAAAAACATTGATCTCACTTGCCAAAGATGGTTCCTTGGATGAAATCTCAGCATGTTATCAACTATTCATAATCTATTGTCATAAGTGATTAATCATAGTTTAACTAACAATCAATTTTCATAAATAAAACAATGTATTGAAAATCTTAGGGTTGAAAAGGAAACCAGAGAAGCCTACTTAGGGCCTAGAATAGAAACCTGGACACTGAAGCCCAAAAGTCTCCATAATAATTTGTTGCCCTACATTGATTAATTTAAAGTTATGTACTTTTAATATATTGGAGAAGCAGCTTAATTAAATTAATATACAATTATTTACTTGAAGTTTTGTTAAATATAAGTCCATTCCAGAATAATCTGTGTAAAAGAAAGGAAATGGACGATTTTCAAATATGAAATGAAAAATAATTTTTATTAACCTATAAAATTAAAATGAATTATTAATTTTTTTAAAACAAATTAATGATTTGCACTTGTTGGGGGTCAGTCACATTCACACGGAAGCTTTTTTAACAATATAATAATTAGCAATTATTCTAAGAAGAACTTAGAGCCGCAGATTAGAAAGTCACGGGTTTAGTTAACGAAAGTGGGGTCCACCACAGGCTTGCACACATTTGGAACAAGATCTCAATGTCAATAGGTAATTCTTTGCCAATGCCTATTTTTATTTCCGTAAAAGTTTTCTCTAACTTTTTATATATTAATGACTATTATTTTATTTTATTATTGTTCAATTTTTACAATATTTTATATAATATATTTTCAGGACTGAAACTGTAAATTACATTATATAAAAAATTACTAGAAATATAAAACAAATATATAATTATACTTTATGTCGTATAGAAAAAAGATTTCTACTTATACTCTGAGACTATTTACCTTGCAAGTTCAAGAGTTATCAAGTGAATTTTACTTTTATAAATTCCATTAAACTAAAAATTAAAGAAAACGTAATTAATATATAATATGATCAACAAACAAATAATTATAGATTTTGTTACTACGAAGGAAATGGAATCTAGAGAATTGTTGATTGGTTTCGTTTCCCTCCTTTTTGTCGAGCCAGTTTGAACTTCAACTTGCTCTTTTTCGCCTTAGCGCTATTCCTTCATATCTTGTCGTTCTATCCCAGGTGAATGCAGAATGGGGGATACCTGCATGCGCAGTTTTCAAGTCAACAAAGAGTACTCGACACTCGGTTGTCAGAGTATATCCAGTAATGACATACCTTGTTCTTGAAATGTGCGTTATTTATATTATTTTAATGGATTTATCTTATTGGACTATATTAGTGGAGTGGATCGTACTTAGGGGCGTATTACCTAGTTCTTAATGGTGATTTAGCTTTGTTGACCTTGATTTGAGTGTTAATGGGTTGGGTGTGTCGGTCGACCCACACAGACGTGCTCGGTTCGGTTAGCTCGGTCATGGAAACCGAATTATGATATTGACCATTTGGTCTATACCATTAGAGTCATACATTGTAGGGACAAAAATATGTATTGGGAAATGTGTTAATTTAAATGTATCTCAACACCTAAAAAACTAGTCATCAATTTTTTTTTTTAAAGTTTTGCAACCTAAAAAAATAAAATAAATCTATATTTTACACAAATTTGTTGGAAATACAAAAAGAATGGTATGATATTTTTTATTTGAATGACTAACTACCATGCATGCTTAGATAATCAATTGCACGATTCTTACCGTTTGTGTATCTTTTCCACCAAATGTGTTTCTACCATTTTCAAAGAAGGCACATATCATCGGTTGTTTTTAATGTTCCACCAATGGTGAAGGTGAAAGATAGTTGACAACCAACTTCCGTTTTTTCTTATCAACAATAATAAATAAACAGAACTTTTTCAAAATAGTTCAATTTTTATACATACCAAGATACTACTGTTTCACACCTTAACTAAATACATATTGACAACTTAAAACTACTATGATTAGGATAATCTCATACCAAATTAATGAAGGATTAGTCCTGATATTAGTACTAATATAGATTTATTGATACAACTCTATAAACAGAGATTCCGAAACATACACGAGAATAGATTGCAGTCCTAACAAGAACCATTATGATACCTCTAACAATCGAAGTATCTATATGAATAGTGATGAGTTAAAACTGAACATTGCATATCATGGTTATCCATTTTGAACCAGAAATGTACAGTGTGGACCACTTCTTCTTTCCCAATCTATATCAAAATCATATCATTAGAATGTTGAAGCATAAAAAAAGTTGTTGAGAAGAATTATTGAAATGGGAACCCTACTGATTAACTTGAAGATGAAGCAGAGCATTTGACATCACAAATGAAAAATATCCATTTCTCTTTATGCCTCTCTCTCTCTCTCTCTTTGTTAAGTTGTCTCTACAAGGATAGCTTTCATTCAGATTCATTTCATAGAGTCTAAAGTCCAGCTGGTAAATTGAATAACTATTTTAAAAACAAAATAAGAAAAAACCTAACGGTTTAATAAGAATTATTTTTAAAAACTTGTAAAATAAATTTAAAAATACTCTTTGAAAACATAACAATAGATATCTCATTTGATTGTATTTTAACTCTGTTTTCGTTATTTTCTGAAATCAAAGAAAACAAAATGGATGTATTCGCATTTTTTGAAATAGAAAAGAACCAGACTAAAATTACTTCAAACTTGTTATAAATAAATTGTTTAAAAAAAATACGCAACATGATATATAAGATAAGTGTACTTAATTTAGTTAATAAAATAATATATATTATCATAATTAATCAAACATAAGCTTGGCACGTCAGTAATAAAAATATAGGCTTGACATGTTTCCTTGTTTTAAAAAATTAAAAATAATTTATAATAAGAAACTAAAAATGAAAGAAATATAGAAAACCTGTTTTTGAAAATTAGTTTTAAAAAAATAATCTAGTCAAATGATTTTATTTTGAAAATTTTTAAAATAAAAATTGTAAAGGCCTTTTTTAAGGTGATGTAATATAAGTGGATGAAATAATTAAAAAGTGATAAATAAATTTAAATGATGTTTGAAACTTTATTTTAATTAATATGTATATGTTGTATGTTGTTTTGTTTTAGATTTCAGTAGAGTGGGATAAGCGAGTTTAAGTTAAAAACTGAAAATAATATGCTAGGGAGTAGAAAGCATAGATAATAAATAATATGAACTTTTTAGTTGTTGGGTTTAAAGATGAATATATCAAACATTAGAGAAAAAAAAGAGAGGGAGGTGATAATAGTGAGAAAGTGGGTGTTAATAGCATTTGGGAAGTTTCTTGTTTTCCTTTCTCACAACTTATGATTTCTTCATTCTCTTATATTTTATTCTCACCCTTCTTACTCTTCAACTAGAAAGCCCTTAAAGCTTTTTATTTTATTGTAAATTTTTTACTATCATTAGTAAAAAAATATTAAATAAAAAATAATTTTAAAAAAATTACTGGTTACTCAATTAAATTAGATACTATTTAACAGAATAAAAAATTATTAGTATTTAAATTAGTTTTTTTTATTAATAAATATTTTTTAAATTTATAATTCATTAATTATCAAAATTTTAGCTAAAATCTAAATTTTTTAAAATCTAAATAATTAGTAGTTAAAATCCTTATTTTTTCAAATACATAAACATTTATTTAATTGTTATATTTATTGAAGAACAAGTGTCGTCTGAATTAATAAATCAGATTCAACTTTTATTTTACAACAAAAATAACATATACATAAACAATTTATAAAATGTTGTTGTTCATAATTAAATAAAACAATTACAAAATCGAATTGAATGTACCATAAATAATAAACTATAAACATTTTAAAAAAAAAATACAATCAAACTCTGAGTGTGTCTTTGTCCATACAATTTAACATAACTTAGCATAGCTTACATTTAAACCTATAAAACCATCAAATTTGCTAAACTTTATGTATGAGGTTGAGCCTAATCCAAACGGGAGGATGTCTGATCAGTAACATAAACCCTTTGAGCTCTTTAGTTCATAATGTTAACACTTGTATTTTGAAGAATGAGGTCCCCCGAGGTTTCAAAACAAACACAATGGGTGCAGTTTCACATCCACCAATGGAATTCATTAAATTGATTTTGAAAGATAAAATCATCATTTAAAAAATTAAACTTAAACAATTAAAAGAATGATAATGAAGGAGCTATTTTCAGAATCCGTACTAGCTAGCTAATTGTAACTAGTAAGACATCTCAAGCAAATGGTTGAGGGTTAAGTAAGGCGAAGTTTGCAGTGGGATCAGTGGTCAAACACCCCAATTCGAGATAAACTCAAATGGATCATCATTTAGGAAAGACAAGTCCAGATTAGTCTTCAACTCTCCATTGTATCCTTGTAAGACACACTCTAATTTGCCCATATAAATAGTACTACTATACATAAAAAATAAACAAATATTCCAAAGCAAGCCCCACCAGTGGGAATCAATCACAGGCCATTTTCATCGATCAAGTTCACGGGAGTGCTTCACTGATCACATGCCAAGTGGTAGATATCTTTCTATAAAGCAAAAGTGGAAAACCACCATGGTTTCAAACAAACTAACAACGAAATTTTCCTATTGGGAATTGAAAAGCCTATCACATTTCATGTCGATTCACTTGTACTGTCACCTACTAAAGACAACTCAGTCGTTCACATGTCTGGTGCTCTCAAAACATTAAAACTAAGGACAAATATTCTTGAATCTCGGGCTTAAAGTACACCAACCTTTTAACCCCTATATGTAACACCATCGCAAACTACTCCCTCTTCACACAAACTTATTACAGTTGTAATTGAGCAATAGCACTGCAAGATGAAGCCTTCTAGATCTTCAACTCTTGTTCTTTTTTTTACCATTAACTTGCTTTTCTTTGCCATTGCAAGTGGCTGCTACACTTGTACACAGCCAAAGCCTAACCCACTCCCTTACCCTAACCCTACTCCTGCACCGAAGAGCTGTCCAAGGGACGCACTTAAGCTGGGTGTGTGCACTAACGTGCTTAATGGACCAATTGGTGCGGTGGTGGGATCACCACTGGACCACCCATGTTGCTCAGTGCTTGAAGGGCTTCTTGATCTTGAAGTTGCAGTTTGCCTCTGCACTGCCATCAAAGCTAACATACTTGGCATTAACATTAACATCCCCATTTCACTAAGCTTGATCCTTAACGCCTGCGAGAAGTCGCCACCCTCTGACTTCCAATGCAGCTAGACGCAGTTAAGCTCGTCATTCTCAATTCATGCACTGCTTTCATCCATGTGTTTGTCTGTTTGTCTGTTTGTTTATTTCTGATTTTGTCACTCTTGTGTTTGTTCCCACCTTGCAAACTCATCTACTGAGAATGCAGTTGTACCACTAAGTTGTAACTGTAATTTGACTTTTACTGTTGTTTGAATGACTTTCTAATTTTTGAAATTTGATGAACTGTTCTGTGTTGTGTTAAGGCTACATTGGAATATTCATATTGGTCCCTTCAATGGAGAGCAAATTCAAATTTGTTCTTACTTTCAAAGTTATATTTTCACAGTTATATTTGTGTAAAACTAAGCTTTTATACAATTAAGTTTGCAAAATCAAAGCTATTCCAAAACTAAGGCTTTAATATTAAGTTTTGAAGTATGAATTCTCTTTTATAATGGCTATTGTTACTATAAACCCTTTTCTTTTTTACTTTTCTAAAAAATAAAGTATGTTCTAGATAGAAAAAATTAGTAGTTTTTTTACAATTGTGAAAGGAGAAAGAAAGGTAAGATAAGAAATTAGAAGGTGTTTATTTGGAGGAAAACCTATATTATTGCAAAATAGAAAGAAAAAATCGGAGTCTCATCTAACAACTTGAAAGAAAGAAATGGTTGGAGATCCCACATCGATTATTACATAAGATGCAAACTTCATCTTATAAGCTGATTTTATAATATTGAGTTATGTTTAAAAGTATATTTCTTAATATAGTATCAAAGTCTTCTAGAGTCTATCCTAGCAAAAGTTTGTTGCGTTTATCGGTCACCTATAATATATAGGTCAACTCACGAGTTTGAGAGTCTCGACGTGAGGGGGGCGTATTGGAGATCCCACATATAAAAACATTTTATAGTATATAGGTGAGTGTAAACCTCACTCACCTTATTATAAACTGGTTTTATAAGGTTGAATTAAACTTAAAGTTTATTTCTTAATATGAAGGACTAAAAATACAATTAAGAAGTGGTGGATTAGTTTAAAAAGTAACTTTTAGATATTTTAAAAATATGTTCTTAAAATTTTTGTTGATGAGGTTAATTAAGTGCAACAATCAATGATTATCGAAAAAAAATCAAGATAATGTGAACAAGTTAATAAAAAAAGACATACAAATTACAAAAATAGAAGAAAAAATATATCACTTGAAATATGACAAATTTACAATTGAAAAACCTATAGAATAATATCATCTCTTTTGATGAATCTTGAACAATTCTTTTTCAAACAAGATGTAATGTGTAACACTCTTCTCGAAAAATAACAAAGCTCTTTTTTTTTCAAAAATATGGAATGATATCAATAAATAAGAATGACTTTTCTTTTTAAAAGAGTTTTATGGTTATTGACAAATATAATCAATTATTATGTTCTTTGTATAACCCAAAAAATATTTTGAACCAAGATAATCGATTATATGTGAGAACAAACCTTTTAGATTTAGTTGACATTTTCAAATTTTTGTTTTAATTTTAATAAATCAAATTTAATATGATCTTGCTTACCACATTCATAACATGAGTAGATTGGTCATTGATCTTGCTTCTTGTAGTTTTTCTTTGGCATTATAGACTTATTCTTATTTTTCTTCATATAATTGAAAAAATTTGAGAACTTCTTCACCAAGTCAATCCAAATTGTCACTATCTTAATTGTTTATCTCTTTATTTTCTATGTTTTTCTTAGTTTTTCCTTATCTTAACTTTGAGAACTACATTATTATTATTATTCCTTTAATCTTCCAAGTTTCAATTCATGTTCTCTCAACTTACTTAACAAGGTAAGTGGAGAACATACTGATTTTTTATAAAATTCATCGAGAGTTAAAGCAGAAGACATGATGTACTATTTTGTTTTCATCAGGAATTCATAAAGAAAATTTCTAATTAACCTCAATATTATCAATACCTTGTTAGATATCAATTTAAAAACTATTTATTAATAATAAAAACTACTTTAAATGCTAATAATTTTGGTAGTCTCTAAAATAATATATAATTTAGTTAACATAGTAACTATTTTTTTTTTCTCTACAATAGTTACTATTCAATGATGGTCTTGTAAGAGAGATATTTCAAATATTATAATTGATATTAAACAATAATCAAAATGTTACCGAATTTTAGTAATGAAAGTTGGTTATAAACGTTATGAAATTTAAATAGATATATTTTATTATAGATAATGATTATGAGATGGGTTAGGTCGTTCATCGAGGTTTAACAGTTTTTAATTACATGAATTCTATTTTATTTTGTCGGTTTTGTTTATGAAATTAAAATAGATTTTATATCTTTCTATAATTCAATATGTATTTCATTATTTATGTTTTATGCATGAATTTAAAATTGAGTGAGGGCTTGTGTAAATAATTTAATTTAGAATAAAACGAAATATGCATTTTTTTTTGTTGATTAAGAAGAAAAGAAAAGAAAATATGTTTAATGCTGAAAGTTTCTTCACGCAGGACATGTTTCAAGCTTTTTTCATGCGATTTGGACTCTATATTTTCTGACAACGCTAACAGTGTTTTGTTCCCCGTCTTATGGAAATTAATATGAGCTTCTTCTTTTTTTCTTTCTAACTCCAATTCATTATAAAAATAATGGTGGATCCAATAAGATCCAATAGCGGGTTGTGTTTAACCTGCTTTAGGTGAAGAAGATCACACACAAAAATGGTCCAAAAGATTTGGATTATTGGATTTTGGGCCTATCTCTTTTATAATTCCATTTTAGTTATAACAATACTCTTCAAAATTATAATTCAATTAAGGAATTAGTTTTAGGTCCTTCCATTATTGTACTTTTATTATGTTAATTGTCTATTTAAATAATTAACTATTTTTGAGAAATCTTCAGAATATCATTTTAGTAAAGTGTGTTTAAAATATAAATTTTTTATATTATGATTTAATACCGATTTCTTTGTTAAATACTTTGTTAAATATTCTTATTGAATCATTATATTTTTTTAATTATATATATTGATAATAATTATATGTCTGTTTATACTTATACATATATGTGTTTATAGTTTTTTATTAATTATGTCATTTTCAACATTTCTTCTGTTATAATTGAAATTCATAACACAATCGTCTTTCACTTTTAGTGTTTGTCTTCACGGTATAGAAAATTAGGGAACTTATCATTATTCCCTAAAAAACATACAACAAAACTTATATATAATTCTGGTATGAACACAAAACCAGAATTACTAAACAACAAAATTATTAAATTCTATTTTAAAATTTGTTAATTACAATTGTTATTACAATTATCCCTTATTGAAAGGACTTTTCCACAAGATCTATGACATTCCAATTAAAATCTGGAAATTGTTGTTGCAACTGATGTAGTTCTTGTCAAACTGCATCTTTGGGATTTGTCTGTTATCACTGAATTAAAACCTCAGTAATAACTCTATTGACATTTTTCTTCATTCTTCTGTCCAAAATTGCCAAAGTCCATCTTCATTATACACCGGAAGGTCCTTCAAAGTGTAATCACCATGATGTTGTTTCAACAATGATACATGAAAAACATCATGAGTCTTTGTCTCTGAAGGTAGTTCAAGTTTATAAGCTACTTTACCAACTCTTCCAAAAGTTTAAAAGATCCATAATACCTTGCAGCCAACGTATGAAATGATTTGTTGGCTAATGTAAGCTATTTATAAGATATGCATACGTTTTCATTATGTCCTGAGCCTTTTGTAAGTTGGATTGCAAAATTTTTGCAATTTGTCTCTTGTCCTCATGGTGTAAGCCACCACTTCCACTATAGAGTCTCCTACAGAGTGACATTTGACATTGCAGGAGGATAACAATATAATGGCTCAAATGAGGAGTATGTTTCTAAAACCTTGTTAACAACTTCATACTGAGGGTAAAAAGTAATGGATTTCAACAAGTTAACTGAATGTTGTTGCATCAACTCAATCCAGAAAAGACTATTGAAAATATTATCTCGATTTGAGATTATTTCACAATGCCAGCCATGTAATTTAACAATCGTATCAAAGAAAACTTGATCTACCTTAGCCGCTCTAAAAGGAGTGAAATTAACATACTTAATGATTTTGTCACACACCACAAAAATGACTGACATACCATTGGACTTATGGAGGCCAACTATAAAATCCATTGAAATGGATTTCCAAGCTTTGTCCATAATGGAAAGTGGATGTAATAATCGAGCAAGCATATGTAATGAGGGTTTATTCCTCCAAACATTCCTCGACCCATATTTTAACTTCTTTATATGACCCTTTCTAGTAAAATTATTCTTCAATCCTCTTTATAAGATAGTCTCATGAGTGGCCTTCATCATTGTATTATGAAAATGGTGTAAGATTCTGTCTTATTGCTGGATCAAATCCAATAACCATCTTTCCCTTTCTCTTAAAAAAAAGATCTTGAAAAGTGTAATGATTGTATGTTCCTGGTGTAACTGAAACTTATCCATAATTTTCTGCAATTTAGGATCATGTTTCCATGAGCCTTCTGCCTCCATAAGTAATTTATAAGCTACATGAAAAATCGCAGTTAAACTCCCTTCATATGGTTGTGTTGATAAAACATCAGCCATAAAGTTATCCTTCCCCTTATTATACTCAATGTTGAAGTCCAAACCCGTAAGTTTCTCCAATCCCCAATTCTGCATTAAAGTGGTTCGGGGCTGCTCCAATAAATGTTTCAAGGCTTTTTATCAGTTTTGATTGTAAAATATTGTCCCAAAAGTAATGTTGTCACTTTTTCACTGCAAACAATATTGCATAAAACTCCTTTTCATAGGCTGGAAGAAGTTGATATTTTGGTTATATAGCTTTACAAATGTAATTTATTAGGTGTCCTTTTTGAAGAAGAACAACACCAATACCGAATCCTAAACCATCTATTTCTATTGTGAAAACTTCATCAAAATCTGGAAGAGTCAACACAGGAAGCTGAAATCGAGGCCTCTTTTAAATGCACAAAATTTGTTTTTGTCCCCTCAACCCATATGAATTCTAAGCCTTTTTTTTTTCCAGAAGTTTAGTCAAAGGTTGAGAAAGTTTACCATAATTTTTTATGAATCTTCTATAATAAAAGACCTAAATAATCAATTTTCATTATTCCAAAGCTACACTTCTTGTAATTGTGAACCAGATTGTTTTGGTGTAATATTTGAAGGATAAAAAAAAAACATTGTAAGTGATCATACCATATTTTTGTATAAACCAGAAAATCATAAAAAAAAAATCACTAGAATAATGTACATTGTTAATTTAATGTAGATTGAAGTTTGCTTTTGTTCTAGCACTATTTTATAAAATGTTCTTGTGGTTGAAACTTTATATTTGACTTTATTTATGAAGTACTAAGTATATATTCTTACATGTATGCCAAGCAGAATATCTTGATTGGCTACTCGTCAAGTCACTTAAAACTTTTTTTTATTGTGAAAAATTATTCTGTTACTGCAACAATAACATTGTTGTGAATTAATTCTTAACTCCTAATATCTATTCTCTATCTAATAATGCTCCTCATGGACTCAATAATGAAGTCAAGTTATATTTTGATTTGTTCCGTCACATACTATATTATTGAGATGCTATATTTGGTTAATTATTATTTCCTTGAAGTTCTTCTATTAGCCATCAATTTATACAAGTGGTTTCCAGCGTTTCACAGGAGTGCCACGGGTTGTTTTACAATTTTTGTTTTACTCTAGTTCACATTATCATACTCTTTAACATGTATATGCTTTTCCGTTGTCTCAGAGAAAGATTCTACAATATGAATGTACGTGTCAAGCAAGTTGGCACAGAAAAATCATTGATTGGCATGGAAACAAGCATAAGTGACAAATCCAACGCAGAAGATGAAAAAAAAAAAGTTTGCAGATGATTCGTGTTGCTATTCCAAATCTAGGATTATAAGATTGTAATGGGGTTGGATATTTCAGATTTACTAGAGTAAGGATATTTCAGATTTCATAGTATGTTATTTATTATAAATTAGTTTTATAAAATTAAATTAAACTTAAATTTATTTTTAATATGATATTAGAATTATTTAAAATTTATTATAATTTAACTTATTAGACGATTTATTAATTATGAGACATAAGATAATTTTGAATTAGGTAACTATTAATTAAGTTTAAATATTTCAAAATTACATGGGCTTAAATATCATACCAAACAATATCCATAAATTTCTCGAATCCACATAATGTTCCGCACGCGAAATCAGACTTCGATAAAAAAAAAAAAAATATATAGAAGAAAAAACAAACACGTGAACCCACAGTACTTTGGGATTAAATCTAGTGATATTATTTTGGATTTTGTATGCACCTTATGGAGTTTGGGCACATCTCTCTGTTTTCTTTAATATTTAGTCATAAATTAAATAAAACTAATCAGATGTCATAATTCGAATATTATTTTATTAAATGTAGATTGATAAAATTATATTTATAAAAAAATTCTATTTTAATTAAGAATATTTTGGAAAAATATATTAGAGCCTTAGAAATATTTTATTTAAATTGAAGAAGAGAATAAAAAAATGCGAAATAAACATAATATTTTTTTTGAAGATAGACTAAATTTTTTATTAAATAATAATTAATTTAAAGATAAAAAAATTAAGTTAGATATTATTTTATAAATTAAAATATTATTAATATTTAAAATAATTTTAATACAAAATTATAAAATAATTTTTAAATTGGTATCGAATTAGCTACTCACTTCTTAACTACTAATTACTTTAAATTTAGTTTTAATTAAATTTTAATTAAATTAATAGCTAATTTATAATCTTAAACATATGTAGTGGTAAATCATCAAGAATCCATGTATCATTCTTTACCAGGGACTTCATATTATTCTTTCATAGCTTGACACCATTTTGGTTTAGAAAGAGCCTAGTGTGTGTGGCTTAATTGTACTATCACAGGTGTGATATGCTACATATGTTTTGACTTAAAAATGTCTGTTGCAAGTTTTCATAGGATGAGGTTTAAGCTCATGTGGGTAAGAGTATTATAATTTACAAGAAAGAGCTAATAATAACTAACATAATTTTTTTATGGATAAGTAATAAATAAATTAATATGGAACACTTGAGGGTGTCTAACACGATTATAAAGAGAAGGTTCAATAAAGAGGATCTTTACCAAACCTACAAGACTTAAGAGAACCACGCATCCTTGTGTTCCAAAATCAACATCATGAGAATAGTTCTTCCAAAAATATCTTCACTAATAACTACATTAAGAACCAACTATCAGGAATTTTTATTTCAGATATACTTAGCTGCAAAAACCTGCAATGTAATTGACTGCACAAACCATCATTTATATTGTTTTTTGTTAACTTCAAAAAATCGAGGCTATTCCTATTCTAGTTCTAGTGCAAGAACTAACACAATGAGTTAAATAGGAGTATAAGAAGATAGGTGACTTGAAATAAGAGGGGGTGAATTATTATTTTTTAAGATTTTTGCAAATATTAATGTTAGATTAAAAAACTAAATTAAATCAACTAATTGATTTACCTGTTTAACTATTATAAAAAAATAACATGTATATTATCAAAATATGGACAAGTTGTTTGAGGATTCAATTTTACACGCAAAACACTTAAAACATATATGACAATATCAGAGTAAATGAGAGATAACATAAGAGAATTATATTGATTCACTAATAACTACAACAATCAAACAATAGTGCAAGAACCAAAAGTATTGATTTTCAAACTTTGAAAAACACACAACATTCTTAATGACAAAAAATCAAATTGATCACTATTATATGGATTGTTAAAGTCGATGACTAAATGATTTTTTTTTCTTGTAATGAATCTTGTTAAGTATTTAAATAAAAAGGAAAATAATTTATTTATAAGGAGAAAATTAAGAACCAAACGTAAAAAAAAAATACAATGCATATAATATAATGTCAGGCATGCAAATTAAGATATTAGAATTCAATTGGAAAGTTCAGCATGGACACAAAATCATGGTAACTGATTTTGAAGGTAAAAATCAAGGTTCTCTCCTGATATTTTTAATCCCCATAATTGGTTAGGTAGCAAGGCTTTAACTCTCAAACTAAAACTTATGTTAACTATATATCATAGATATATTTTAGCAAAACATTTTCTTATACTCACTTCCTATTAAATGCTATATTTATACTTTAATAGTTTCCAGCAAATCTTATAAAACAATAATAAAAAAGTATACTTAAAAATATATTTTGAACTGACAATTAGTTTGTTGAAACAAGGTTTTTTTTTCTCATTTACCAGCATTCGGAAACGATTTGGTAAAAAAATGAGTGTGGCTGCTGGGATTCGAGCCCAGGTCTCCACGGCCACAACGTGGAATTCTCACCACTAAACTACAGCCACAATTTGTTGAAGACAAATTTGACTATGTTTACTTTTTAGTTTTATTTACACCATAAATAAGTTGTGTTAAAAAATGTACATTATTTAAGCATTTTTTTTACTGAAATTTGTTACAAATCATATAGCCACTGTGAGTTTGCCTTCTCATTTAATAATTATGACTCATGTTTTCTTATGATTTTTAATAAATTATAATTATTAGAGATGTTATGTTAAACAGTTTGATATTAGCATCCTAAAATTCTAAACTCATCCTTTAAATTGGGTGTTCATTCCACATCTAGAAATCTCAAATATGATCTTTTTTAAGACATTTCTCATTAAAATAGTGGAAATAGAAATATCCTTGCCTATTTCCCTTTAAATGATTTTGAATAAAATAAAAATTTCACTATCTATAGAGTTGGAGATTATAATTTTCTTCCTCTTGGGAATCACTAATGTTACATCATATTGTTAGTGTTTTAAATTACTTGTTGTTTTAAGGGTTGTTTGAATAAGAGGTGGTGGAAATAAATTGTGTGATATAATGGAAAATATGATGGTATAATTAGAAAGAAAAAAACAGAGTCATAATCAATAAATAAATAATATAAAATCATAATTGAAAATTATATATATTATACATATTTATTGTGTATATATATATATTTTCATTTTAGAGAGGGATTTGGTATATTGTGTGTGCTGCATTTTAGAATAAAGGAATTTAATATGATTAATAATACATGAGAAAATTAAGTAAAAAACATTATACATATTTTTCATGTTTGTTAGGATTTTCTTGTTCATTAAATGTAATAAAATATGTTATTTTTATTTAAATTATGTTTTTATAATACATAATAATAATAATAATAATAAGAAAAAAAAACCTATCAATTATTTAACTTGGAACGCTATGATCAAAATGGGCAGGTCTTTTTCATTTTGTGTTTTTTTTTAGATTACAAACGACAAGTTAATAACATATAATTTTTAGGTTTAAGTTTCTAATATAGTTGCTCAACCTCGAGATCACAAAATCTATAGTCATTAATTCTAAGCTTTAAAAAATAAAATAAAAAGATGGCCTTTTAGTGGTGAAATGAAATTAATTTTAAAAGTTTTGCAGTTTAAGAATTTAATAGTTTTTATTGTTTTGTTAAGAATTGATATTTATTGTTTTATTGTTAAATGATTAAAATTATAAAAGAACAAACGTATTAATTGAATAAGAAAAGATAAATTCATCTAAACTCAATTAATACTTGATAAGTTGGCATATTATCAGACACTCTACATTAATGTTAAAAAGATATTTCATATAATAAGAAAACGACAACTCTTTGAATTTTGTCCATCACTCTGGTGTGAGAAAGAATAATCTTTAGTCAAATAAGTTAGAAAATTTCAATGACAAAATAAAAGAAAAACTTAACTGGATTATATTTTATTTAATTAATTTACAATTTTACAAATTTTAACCAGTTCTTATCTTTAACTAGTCGTGTGAACTTTAACTTCATGGGGCGTACAATACAATTTTTTTGGATTTTATTTTTTGAAACCTTTTTTCAGAATATATTATTTATATTTTAGATTTTTTATTTCCGATAATGAGATTTTGGTTTTTTAATTTTATTTATGAAACAAAAAAAATTAATTTTTTTCCAGTATATATTTTTCATTTCCGAATTTCCAATTTAAAAATAAAAGATAATTCTAAAATTATAGAAATTCATAGTGAAAGTAAAAAATGAATTGTGATAGATGTAGGTAGGCCCATCTAGAGTGGGCCCTGAGACTGTGGACAACATTTGTTAATTTGCTTTTGCTGCGGACAAACGTCTGTCTCGGACATTGTCCCATTGTGTACTATAGCTCAGTATCTACGGTTTTGGTTAGAAGGGAACTAAAAATTTAAAAGCTCTAGTGTACATTATCTTTTCTATATTTTATTATAAAACAAATATTTTTTTAAAACTTATTTCATATTTATTTTATAAAAATTAAAATGTCAAATTAAAAATAAATATTAATTTTTTATACGTTACATTCATAAATTTATGAAAATGATTTTTTAACAAAATGTAACATGTCAACTGGAATGCTATGAGAATAGACTTAAATTTAGTTGTTACAAGATGAGAAAAAAAATCAAAATTTAAATTATAAAGAAAATAAAATTAGAAATTTATCTTAATATGATAAAAGTATGTGTAAGATTTAGTCTAAATGATAAAAAAATGTAATGATTGTATTTTTGGGAGACATTCGTTTTAAGTGCTCATTGAAATATTAAGAGAATAGAGATAAATTACGAGATTATTCATAAAAAAAATATGCAAAATGAAGAGATAATTAGAAAAAAATTTAGGAGTGAAAATAAATGGAACTGTATATAAATCATTATTAAAATGATATATACATATAAGATACATACGAAGAGAGGACATGGATGTAATAAAGATGTGTACATAACTTTTTTTTAGGAATGGTTTTATATATACATTTTTATGTGATTTTTTAAGGGAAAAGAATTTAATGGAAAGTAATATATAAGTTAATTGAGTAAAAGTTGTAGTACATATTTTTAATATTTGTTAAAATTATGTTGCTCATTAAATATAATAGAATATATATTTTTTAATCATCAAATTATATATATATATATATATATATATCTTTTTATTTGTTGAAGCGAAAACATTACATTATAACAACTGAGTGCAAATCTTATATAAAGTTAAGTGAAATTTAAAAACTTTTTAAAATAATATCATGATGATTTAGAATTTTTTATAATAATTAAGAGTTTATAATAATTAAGAGTTTATTAGACTTATATGATAACTCATTATTAAATTGTTATTAGTTATTAGATCACCTATAAATATATTTCACACCTAAATTAAGTTAAAGTTTACTTTTTAATAAAATAATTATTTTTAAATATAATTTAAAATAAGTTAACAATGTATTGATTTCATTTTCAATGAAATAATATGTAAAAATAATAATAAACAACATTAATTATAACATAATTTCTTTTAACAGAAAGTGTTGATAGAGAGACATCACAATAAAGCAATTACAATAGAAATTTAAAAATTGAATTACTCTCCATGAATAATGTGATTTCAGATTTATCATTTGCATACTATTATAATTTATTTTTTAGTTACTATAATGTTTTATTTATCAATTTATATTTTTAAAAATATAAAAGATAGAACTTTAAAATATATTATTAACTCTAATTTAGAAACACATTAAAAATAGTGAACACAAATTACTATTCGTAAATTGGATATTTAATCTGAATTAATCGTTATCTGTATTTGAACTGAGAGAGAAATGGTGCTAATGAATGATATATTGAACAAAAAGAATGAAAAGTATAAAGCTGTTAACCTCTATGATACTTTGTTTTTCATGCTTAGTAAATCCAACATTAAGCTCTATAAATATGTCAAAACATGAGGTGGAAAAATAATTTAAAAATCTATAGATTTATGTACTGCAGTAGAGAAAATTTATTTTTAAACACTGATTAATTTTTATTTCATATTATTCCTTTAATCCTATAACCAATTATCTCAATTAAGTGAATGGGCCAATACAAAAAGGGTTCATAATCTTTCTGCTCTCATTTTAACTATCTAAATTTCATTAGGGATTTTTCAATTACCTCATTATTTTGAATAACAATTTTTGTTATTTGTTAAATTAAAAATTAACAATAGCAAATGCTTTCACGTCATTAATGTCAAAATTTGAATTAAACCATATATATATATATAAATCTGAATAAACATTTAAAATCTTAAATATCAGTAAGTGTTCACATCTGATTCAACTTCAATTTTGATTATAGGTGTTTAAGGAAAACTTTTTTGGTTGATAATAAACTTTTATATCCTTAAGAATAGCAAAAATAATAATTAAAATTGATGGGATATTTTAATGTTTTGTTTCATTAATTTTGGGATTAAGTTATTTGAGAATGTTCATATTTCAGCGGAGATGTCTACAAAATTTTGTAAAGAATTTTCATAGAAAGAATAAGTTTTTTTTTAAATGAATTATTTAGTTAATGATAGGCAAAGAAGGATAGTGAAGTATATATTAATTGCGGTCAAAATCAAATTGTGACATAAAGTTCCCATTATAGGTTAGAGTTGGTCATAGAATCGGAAATTTGAGGTTTTCAACTTTGAGAGCTCCCACGATGATGATATGATTGAATGGACAGGTTACTTTATACCTTGAAAGATTTCTTTAAACTTTATACACGGCAAGTTAATAGCATTCAAATCATATTGAAAAGGTTCTAATTCTAAAATAGTTTTAACAAATTGAAGATTACAATTCTAACATGAAGTGTACCATTAGAACATGTTTGTATTGAAAATGACACTCATATCATTCGGGAAAGCAAAATTATAAATATAATAAAAGAATAAGTGATAATAAAGTATTAAAAGATAAATTAGTTTGGTTAAAGTTAGGTCTATCACTTAAAAGAATTCATAGGAATATATTATAAATATTTAACAATTTTAGGGATTTGTTATTATATTTATTGAGTATTTATTACTTTATCTAAAATAGTTAGAAATTAGTCTTATAAGGTTTACATAAACACTTAAGTATTAAGCTTTCATAGGGTGAAAAAAAAAATCGTAGTAAGAGAAATTGGAGTAAAAAAGAATTTGGTCTTATGGAGTCTATTCAATCTCAATTAGAATATTTGACGTTCATCATGAGATCGAGTTGATTTCTCAAAATTATATGGTATGAATGAGAAATATGACAAACAACGAAAGTCAATATTCACAAGAGATCCAAGAAATCACATAGATCAATTGACTTTATTGATTGAATTACAAAAGAAACTGGTAGAGTTTAAGAAGAAGAGTTCTAAGGAGAAGAAGGTGTTGGACAAGAATAGCTGAAATGAAGAAGATGTTGGAAAGCTCCAAAAAAAATGTTGATTTGAAATGGAGTTTCTCAACAAAAGAACTCGAGGATCAGTCTACCATATAAATAGTTAAATATATGAAATTTTAGTTTCACAAGATTTTCGGCGACACATTCAAACTCGAGGATCAGTCTACCATCCTGTACAAATGCTGGTTTTCTGATGCAGTTTTGGTACTGTTTTTTGCTGGTTTTATCTTGTATAAATCCTGGTTTTCTGCTGCAGATTTGTGTTGTTTTGATGCTGTTTTGCTGCAGTTAAGGTGCTTTTTGTTGTTCTATTTGGAGCCTAGGCATTGTTGTTTTCAGGTTTAGTAGCAGGGTGTTAAACATAGTTTTTTTGAGTGTGTGACCTTGCTCTTTGGTGATGTTTGTAGTCATTTGTTATGTAGATGATCTCTTTAGTTTTAGGCTATTTCTTGATGTTAAAACAAGAGCCAAAGGAACCTAGTTCTTTATGCTTGTTGTTTTGTGAGCTTTCTTTGTATACGGGTTGAGACACTCCCGAAGTGTTCCCTTTAATTCATTTGTCTATTGCTGATAAAAAAAAATATAAAAAGAATAACAAAATTAAATAATATTAATAAAATATTAGAATAAATAAAAATTTACTTAATCTAGTAGAAACAAGTAATAAACCCATATAAATGTTATAAATATATAATATTTTTATGTATTCATTATATTTATTGTGAACTTATTATCTCACCTAAAATTATTGTTTAGTGTAAAAGTATCTTTGCATACAACTCCATCCTAAAACAAATATTCACAGACATTGAAAAGAAAATTGATCATATGGATACATTCATTAGTAGAAAAAAATAAATAATTATATTCTTATTTTTCTAGTAAAATTGTTCAACTTTAGCATGCTAAATCCCATCAATTTCAATTTTTTTAAACAAAATGACAATTTAGTAATGAAACGAATGTATATATTCAATTTATGATAAAATTAGGAGTCTTTGAGAATGGAAACAAGAAGATATAATATAATATATATGGAGTTTAAAGGTCATGTCGTTCCCTGTACATTTTGTTTGGAGAGTTCTCATAAATAGAGTGACCACACAAGTTAATCTTTGTAAAAGACGTGTAAATATTATAACTAACATTTGTGCTATGTGCGATAAGGAAGAGGAGTTTGTCTAATACTTATTTTTGGATTGTAATATATCTTGGAACATTTGGAAACTATTTGACAAATGAGAAGGTATAACTTTAGTAATCCGACGAGGAAAAATCTGTTCCATTTCATGCTATTGGAGATGAATAAAGAAGATAATAGTATTTAGAAAACTGTGTAAGTAGCTATTGTTAGTCCATTTGGATGCATAGAAACAATACTGTGTTTAGGAGATCTATGGTAGATCTTAAGGAAGTTCTTAGTGTTGCTTAAGTAAAAATCTTGATTTGGATTACAAATAAGTGTCTAAAAGAAAAATATCTTATTCTAGTCTGAAGATAGTTAGTAAGTTGAACTAACATGAATTCCTTATAAGTATCATATATGTTCTGACCATTTAGTACGAGTTTTTTGACATTGAATTTTGTTATGTTTTAGTTGAGTGTGCAATGAATACAAATTAGAATCACATGAATGTGTGCAATCTGATTCAACTTTGAGCAAGAGGGTCTATTTCATTTATCACATAATGGTGTTATAATCAACACATGTGTATCTCATAGGGATATTAATGGAAGTTTGGATGGTGTTACCGTAAATGAACACACATTAGAGAGCATTGGTGAACCAACACTTCTGTTTTTTTGATTGGTGAATGATCATTTCTGCTTCTTTGATGTGTATATGCTACTTGGTAAAGTAGGATGCCTAAGTGTATATTTTGTCTTCATTTAGGCTCTTGTATAGGCATTTGTTTCATCAACACACGTGAAACATAATTATTTTGACATAACTACTTAATATTTTATTTTGAAGATATTAATTTATTTCTTCAAATTGGGTTAGTAGATAAATTTAATAATCAACACGTTTGGCCAATTTGATGAATCTTTATATAAAGGGAGAAAAGCAAAATCCTAACTCACTTTGTTAAGGAGAGAAACAAATTTTGGTTTCTTTTGTGGTTTTCTTGATGTTGGTGTTCTTGGGAGGGGCAGTGGTAATAGATCATATATGTTGTACTTTTATCCACATTTTCAAATGGGTTGTCCTCAATAATTATAGTTTGGCAACAAAACACAAACACTTGCCCAAGTTTTTAAGATGTTTTACCAACTCTAGCATTGACCAATCAAACATGATGTTTAACTTAACATTGTTCCACATATTCCTCTGATTGTGTGCAACTGGAACTAGTTGTAGATTGTATATTTATTCCAAATTATCACTAATTTATTTTATCCAGTGGCACATGATTAGCTATTTGCATTTATTCATATAAATGATTGTTCACAGGCTACATGACCCTTTTAATACAAATCCTAGTCATGTGCTGTCCCTTCGGTGCATGTAACAAGTATATATTTTCTATTCAATAATTTTTTTTACAGTATTTTGTCGGTGTGAGGATGAACTTGTAAAATAATTATATAAAACTAATAAAATACAAATAATTATACAAGAGTATTAAAAACACATCTTTTTTTCACACTCATGCTAAGTGGAGCTCGTTGATAAAATGTGTGATTAACGCAATTTTATATAATAACAAAAAATATACTACATGGATAATACTTCATACTAATTTGTACAATAATATGTTTTTAGGTCTATTTTTCTTTTATATATTATTTATAGAAAAATATAAAGCATATAATAATTTATCCATTACTCTTTTATCTATTTCTTTCATTAAGAACAGATAGACACACAAAAATAGGTTAAACAGGTTTTTGGTATTTTAAAAATTGATTATTAATGAAATTGTTATCTATAACTTTTTTTCAACATTTAATATCGATATGTTTGTTTTGGTTTGGCAATAACTATATGACTTTTAAATTAACAGTATTAGATGATTACTAATTTTACAGAGTTATATTTCAATATACATCCAAATATCTGACTATAGTGATTATGTATCAACGCTATTAATTCACAAGTTACATAATTATAGTGATAATTAAATTAATATATTTATTAAATGTTGAATATAAAAAAATTTAAATTTATTTTTGAATGTACCAATTTCCAAATAGACCAATTTTTGAGTTAAAAAAGTTATTTAATACAACATAATCTATATGGTATAAACTATATATAGTATATTATATCTCTAAAATTTTAAAAAATATTTGTTAAACAGTTTTTAATCATATATAGAAATAGGTTTGAGACAAGGTAGCTAATTAGTTAGTTCTGATTTTAATACACCATTATAATGCTAAACAATATTTTATGGGGTTTGAGTTTATAGGTTTTAATAAAAAACAAAATCAGATTTTGAAAATTTTGTGGAATACATAAAATAATATAATTTTCAATAATTATATTTTAGACTCTGAGTAAATCTTCATGATAATTCAAGTAAAAATATGGACATTTAAAACAACAAACATATTTAATGTTTCATTTTCTTACTTCGATCGTATTTATATACTTGTACATGTATCCAATTTGTAAGATGTAACAAATATGTAGATGCAGAACATTTTTAATGATTTAAACTGACTAGTCTAAATATTTTACTTTCACATATTTAGAGAAGAAAAGAAGAAAGAGATACATCTTATTTCAAAGTCATAATAAAACAGTATTGTTTAATAACACATATTTATATTAGTATGGATAGAAAAAAAATTGAGGTTTGGACAACTACATAGATATTTTTGATTCTTTTTAACTACATGTACATGTATAGTTTCAATAGGATTTGAGTTTTTTTTTTAATTTGAATGTTTGTAGTTGTGAGACCTTCCAAGGATAATTTTTTTACTCTTTTTATTGTTTTATTGTGTAGTATTTCTTATTTTGTATCTCACTTTATTTTATTTTAAAGAGGGAATATGAACAAATGTACAGTGTCTGAATAACAGTGTAAAAGGGTTGCTATTTTAGTTTATAAAAGATAAAAAACATATAGAGATAGGTAGAATTATTTGACGTCAAAGTATATATAAACACAACAAGCACAATGTGGCATGCATACCTACTTTATTAATAGCATTCATATCCCTTCCTGTGATGAACACTCTCTCTGCAACACCGGAGAAAACCATCCCAGATGCCTGCGACTACAAAGGTCATCCAGCCCAGAGGTCCAAAACTGGTGGTTGGGTTGCTGCCGCCATGATTTTAGGTCTCCAATGCCTTTACAAGTTAATCTTGATGATTATTTTAGTTAAATGAAATCTATTCTTAGCCATTTATGATAATTATATGCTTAAGAATACTTTCTGAAGCTAGAATAGATATTGTGTATATATATTATGTATTGGAAGAAAAAGGCATAGTCTTGTTATTGACATAGGTTGTTTGTTTCCTTTTGTTCTCGTTGGTTTATTTCAGGAGTGGAAGCAAGTGAGAGGTTAACCACAATGGGTGTTGCTGTGAATTTGGTGACATATTTAACTGGTACTATGCATTTGGGCAGTGCTAATTCTGCCAACACAGTCACCAACTTCATGGGAACCTCTTTCATGCTCTGTTTATTAGGTGGTTTTGTAGCTGACACTTTTATCGGCAGGTTTGTGACCACTGATTCACTTGTCTATTACTTTCAAAACAAAGCCAAAGAAAGATTCAATTATTTTATTCCAATAAACTTTGTTACTGTGCTCTTTCTAATATTATATATAATACGGATTATGAAGAGTTGCTAGATTTTTCATTGCCTTCACCCTCTGATTGACAGATACCTCACTATTGCCATCTTCGCAACCGTTCAAGCGACTGTAAGACATTATGTGTCATTTTAACACTTCATATAGTTTTCACCACTTTGCTTCATCTCAATATGTTCTACTTGGATGCAGAGCCTTTAGCCCTTTATTATTATTATTGTTAGGTAGTCATATATTACCTAAGGTTTATCATTCTTGACATATACTTAATTTTTAATTAATAACTTAATTAGGTGTAATAGTTAGGAACATAGTGATCTAAATCAGCTCATAATTAATCTATCAAAGAGAAGGATGCACTACTCAATTTTTCTTTGATATGTTTTTGGTTAATTTCATTTTTGGATCTTTACAAAAGTTGTTTTTCAGGGTGTTACAATATTGACAATATCAACCATAATCCCAGGCCTGCATCCTCCAAAATGTGTAAGATCTGCTACTAGACGTTGCGAGCCTGCAAGCAACATGCAGCTATTGGTGCTCTACCTAGCTCTTTACATCACATCCCTTGGCATTGGTGGTTTGAAATCCAGTGTGTCAGGGTTTGGCACAGATCAATTCGATGAATCAGACAAAGTGGAGAAAAATCAGATGATAAAATTCTTCAACTGGTTCGTGTTCTTCATAAGCTTGGGGACTCTGACAGCAGTTACCGTTCTTGTGTACATTCAGGATCACATAGGGAGGTATTGGGGTTATGGGATAAGTGTATGTGCTATTCTGGTGGCACTTATGGTGTTCTTGTCGGGTACGAGGAGGTATCGGTTCAAGAAACTGGTGGGAAGTCCCCTAACGCAGATTGCAATGGTGTTGGTGGCAGCTTGGAGGAAGAGGCACTTGGAATTGCCCTCTGATGCTTCTTTGTTGTTCAACTTGGATGATGTTGCAGATGAAACTCTCAGAAAGCAGAAGCAGATGTTGCCCCATAGCAGACAGTTCAGGTAAAACCTTCACTCTCTTATTTCTTATGTCTACCTTATACTGCTCAAACATTTATTCCTTACACACATACATTTAAGATTAAATTATAGTTACATTCCATCGCTTCTTAAATCATGCTTATATTTTCTCTCTTCTGTGTAAATTTAAATCTTAAAAAGACTCCACCTCTAATGTAAAAATAATTACAGCTCAATACAAAAAATAAAACCAGTATTTATAGTTTACCTCTTCAATCATCACTCTTGGTATTTATTATTATTATTATAATAATACTAATAAGATACATTATGGCATACCATTTCCTCATTTCACCTGCTATATTAGATAATGTTTTTAAATGTTCACTATTATATAGACAAAATGGATCGATCTAATGCTAGACTCATGAGTGGATACTTGAGGTTCTGATCTATATCTATATTCCCTCCTTATATACAGAGAGTTTTGTATATCTTATCTAAGCTAAGATTAAAATATTATCATTTAGGATACCTGGTCTTTATCCTCTGATATAGAAATGTGCATAAATAATTGAGGCTATAGTTAAATAACCATGATTGAGGACTGTAGTACAGGGTAGAGTTTAGTGATGGAAGGAGAACCAAGACATCATCTTTGAGAGTAGGGTCCCACATTGGGGATTCATCTTTATAATAAGTGCTAAAATGTCTATCTTGGAGTCTTCATTATTGGAACCAAAAGTCTGTCTGAAATGGACAACTAAGCGTAGTTTTAGGTTCCTCTGCTCACTGCCTTCATCATGTTCATCCACAAGCTCAAACAAAACAACAGTGAATATAGATCTCTATATACTATATTTACAAATCAATAGTAGTGAGTTAGACATGTCACACAAGGGGTAAACAATAACTAACTTTCCTTTTATTTGGCTCATCAATTTTGGTTTCAGTTAGGCAAGTTATTAAAATGGGCTAGAGTTTCTTTTATAGACTTTAAATGTCATTGTATTTTGAGTAATTATTTGACTTAGTTATAGCTTCAATTTTTATTATAATTAATGAAAACTTTTCTCTAATAATTTATTTTTGGAGAAACAGAAGAAAAGAGAAATTATATATGTAAAAAAGAAAAAATATAAAAGTAAAGAAAGTTATTAGTCATAATACACTTTATTTATGTATTTATATATACATACAAAAATTAGAATAATATGGTTATATCAGTTATGTCATAACATGTAAAGAAAACTATAATTTTTTCTATAAAGAAAAATAAGATCAAAACCAAAAAAAAATTTTGGTACGAAATAATGTATATAAAATATCTCATTAATTTTTCAAAATCAGATTTTTATCCGAGTTTATTTAAATTTTTAAAATTCATACAATTTTTTTAATATATATATTCACAGGTAAACTTGGTTCCCTAATAAAACCTCATTTTTTACTCTTTTACTGTGTATGAAACCAAAGTATATACACTATTCCCAACTTCTTGATTTATTCCTCTTGTGGTTCTCTTTGTAGATAGGAAACAAGGCATCAATAAGTGTACTGAGGCGTGAATAAAAGTAAAACATTTACATGGATGAGAGGTCTAGCTTTTGTTTTACTCTAATATCTAAATGGGAATGGGAAGATAGGTATCACGTGTTTGTGAAGGCCACTGTTAGCCAGCTACTAGTGCCAATGCATATGCAAGGTCGTTTTTCATAGTGCATGTACCTTAGCTTTCTACTATTTGTCCTGCTTCAGATCACTATCTCTTTATTATCTCCCTATGCCCAGTCTTCTTTGTCTCTTCTATCTCTCTCAGACATTGCTGTGTGCGAACACACTATATATATTATTGCTACTTGTAATTCTATTCTACTGCATTACTTTGCATATAATAACTACTAATAGAATTCAAACTCCATCTTAATATAAGACAAGTTTCTTAATCTCTCTGAAAAACAAAATATGGTATAACCTTTTGGCTAGCTACCTAACCTTAATTATTCACTCACCCCAATACTAAGGTTTTAACTAGTACTTGCACTCTCCATAATTAATGTCCTTTTGACAAGCTGCTATCAATGGTTTATATTTCATATGCTTCTACTACAATTATTACCATTATTGAGTGATGATTTCTTCATAAAATTAATTTCATATTTGAATGATGTGAGAGTAGGTTCTTGGACAAGGCAGCAATCAAAGATCCAAAAACAGACAGCCAAGAAATCACTATGGAGAGGAAGTGGTATCTCTCAACCCTAACAGACGTGGAAGAAGTTAAAATGGTGCAGAGAATGCTACCCGTCTGGGCCACCACCATCATGTTTTGGACTATCTACGCACAAATGACCACATTTTCGGTATCACAGGCCACCACCATGGACCGTCACATCGGAAACTCTTTCCAAATTCCAGCAGCATCACTTACAGTCTTTTTCGTGGCAAGCATTCTCCTTACAGTCCCCATCTACGACCGCGTCATTGCTCCCATAGCCAAAAAAGTAACAAAAAACCCACAAGGGTTAACCCCATTGCAACGCATTGGCGTAGGGTTGGTGCTCTCAATCTTTGCCATGGTGGCTGCCGCACTCACGGAAATAAAGCGCCTGAGAGTGGCACGTGCCCACGGTTTGACACACAAACACAATGCTGTGGTTCCCATCAGTGTGTTCTGGCTGGTCCCACAGTTCTTCTTTGTGGGGTCGGGAGAGGCATTTACGTACATTGGGCAGCTAGATTTTTTCCTGAGGGAGTGTCCAAAGGGGATGAAGACAATGAGTACGGGTTTGTTTTTGAGCACGTTGTCTTTAGGGTTTTTTCTTAGTTCCATGTTGGTGACTTTGGTGCACAAGGCGACACGTCACAGCGAACCATGGCTTGCGGACAACCTCAACGAAGGGAAACTGCACCACTTCTACTGGTTACTGGCTGTGTTGAGTGGTGTGAATTTGGTGGTATACTTGTTTTGTGCAAAGGGGTATGTGTACAAGGACAAGAGACTCGCTGAGGCAGGCATAGAGTTGGAGGAAACAGAGACTCTTTCCCATGCTTAGCTTTAAGTCTAAGTTTAACTACTCTACTTTTTAATAGGCCTGCTATACCATATATTAAGCAAAAGTTTGAAATCAAGTGCTAAAAAAGAGGTGTTTAATATATATAATTTTAATTTTTTGAATTCGACTAAAATTAATATACAATGATTGAAATTATTAATAAGAAAGAATATAAATGGAACATATGTTTTAACCTATATATAAAATTATATAAAATGACACTTATGTAGAAAGAAGAAATCATACATTTTATTATAAAATATCACATTTTTTCTCAAGAGTATCAAACGGTTATTGACTAAGATTTCTGACTCTCTTCTATTCATGTTACAATACAACCCTACCACACATGGAAAATAACTTGTCTCATGTAATTAATAATCAATTATAAGATGTCCAAATTAAAAACTTCCGTGCATAAACCATCCATTTTCTAGCACTCAGGTTTGTTCTACCACAAGAAGCAGTAGGTTTATCGATCACTTGTTCTCCATAGATAATTTGTCAGTCATTATACCTCAATCTTTGCAGTGTTGGTTTTATATCTACTCACCTTTAAGCTTGACCATGTACATTTTGTTTCTTGGGTTGGCTGGAGTTCTTGGTTATGTCATAACAACTACAACTTGCATGCTCAACTATTTTTACTTGCCAAGTAATTGCATTCCTACAAGCACACTCAATCTCAACTCAATGTTATCTCTTACAAGACTTTGTATACCTTGTGTTTAACATATCAGCATTATGTAAACTATAATTTTTTATCAACAAAAAAAAAATACATATAATTTAAGTACTTGTAGTAGTTCAACTCATGTACAAAAGTGTTCAAAAATACAAACTATCATTTTTTTTTATATACAATTTGTATAATATTGAGAAGAAGAATAAAATCATAGTGTTCTACCACTACAAGAAAATCACTAAATAGAAATCAATTTTAGTGACCAAATAATTAATTACTATTTGATTAAATTATAGATCATTTTATAAACAAAAAAAATTATTGGTATCTAAAATAGTTTCTATTATTAATAAAAATTATAAATAGTTTCTATTATTAATAAAAAATTTTAAAGTACTTTATAAACCTTTTGGAACCCTTTTTTAGTAGTTTTTCCTCTTTCTATCTTCTAGTTTCTAAGTCTCCCTTCTTCAGCAGCTTCTTCCATGATTCTTAGGTCAATTTCAACTCCAAATAAGCTCTTCAAAAAGTCAAAACATTACGTGAATCAGGAAAAATATAAGTTATAAGAAGTCATTGTTAAGACGTTTTTGTAAAAATTCTATTTAAAAAAATACAAATATAATCTAAAAACAGAAAATAAGAACAAAAGAAACTTAAAAGAAATGAAATTAGTCTAGAAAAATACTAAAAAATTGAGTTATCACTCATCTCTTTGGATCTCAAATTCTAGGATAACATAACATAAAGGAATTGTATTAGCATGACATGGACTTTCAATCCACTTATGCATGTTGCCTCAGAAGCCTTTTAATGAGTTCTACATTTCTTAATGATATCTTTATAAAATGGAAGAACTGTGTATATCCCAAGGAACTTATTGTAAACGAAAGTTACGGGGGAGGTGTCAGGTAATTTTGGAGTTAATAAAACTCTTGAAACACAAATTTGATTGGGTACACGTGAGAGTAAATGTTTAAAGGTTTTGCTCTAAATGCATAACTTGTCGACAAGCTAAGATAAAGTAATTTCCCATGGACTTTACACATGATATTAATATGGACTTTGTGCTTTGTCTCCCAAGAATCCATATGGACTTTGATTCTATCTTTGTGGTAGTGAACCATTTCATTAAAATTGTTCATTTCATACCATGCTAAAAGGTTGTCAAATTATATGGTCAACCTAAAATTGTAGAGTCTAATAGGGATGTTAAGTTCATAAGTCATTTTTAGAAAACTTTTTGGAAAAGACTTGAAATTATAAATTTTTGTTCTCTACTACATGACACTCTCAAACTGATGGGCAAACTGAGGTAGTGAATAAATCTCTATCCACTTTTCTAAAAGTAATCTTAAAAGGCAACAATAAGTCTTGAGATGAATATTTTGCTCAGATAGAGTTTGCTTATAATTGAGTAGTTTACAAGACTAGTAATTTTTCTCCTTTTGAGGTTTTTTTTATGGTTTTAACCCTATCACTCCTTTTGATTTGCTTCCACATTGAGATACAACTTGTTTATTTCATAAGGAAGGAGTGTCTAGATTTGAGTTTATCAAGAAGTATCATGAGAAGGTGAAAGACCATATTGAAAAACATACTACAAAATATGTTTGATACAACAACAAAGGGAGAAAGAAAATTATTTTTAGGAATGACACTAGGTTTGGCTACATCTGAGAAATGAAAGGTTTCCCTCTCAAAGACAATCAAAACTTAGTCTAAGAGGAGATGGTCCATTCCAAGTCCTCCAAAAAATTAATGAAAATGCATATAGATTATATTTTCCACCTTAGTATGGAGTCAACCCTACTTTTAATATTTGTGATTTATCTCCTTTTGAAGGGGTTGCTAATTATGAGGATGGAGAGTTTGATGGAGAACACATATGTGGCACAACCTATTTTCCCTTGACAAGGTTCATCACTAGAAACTTCAAAGAAGAAAAAAAATACCTCTAGGAAGAAGACTTTCCTAATTTGAAGCATGGACTACTAGAATTCTCTTTTTTCTTTTTAGTCTTATATGTATAAATAGTATAGGTGTACATTCTTCTTTGTATTGCGGGATTTTGTAGAAACATGAGGGGCTTCCACTGGGCCTCAATTAGGCCTTGAAAATTCAGCCAAAGAACCTTATAGAATTTGGCCAAGGAAAGGAGAAACTAGGAAGAAGAAGCTTGAAGCATGAAAATCCTACGTCATTTAGGAGATGTTATTTTTAGTGCAATTTGGGGAAACTATTTCCCTTGGCTTGGACTCCCGAAATTTTCTCTTAGTCCCAAATCTTTTGCATCATGTTGGCTAGAGATCTATAAATAAAATCCTTGATCCATAAAATCCTTGATCCATGTACAATTCATCTTTTGATGAATGAGAATTAATTTGCTTAATTTCTTATCTTCTTATTCTTCTTATTCTTGAGGTCACACATGTGAGTAATCTTTTCCTAAAAAATCTTTCTTCATAGAGAAACAAATTTGAAATTTTTAGAGACTTGATAGTTAAAAAAATTTCAATCTCCAAAAGGTTTGTTGCTGCTTAGAGGAGAATAGACTCCATCAATTATTATTTAAATTGAAGAAAAATTATTATGTTTACGGTATTGGGATTTGAATTTCTTAGCAAGATATATCAACAAATTAGATTAGATTATAATTAAAGTTAAAGTTAAAAATTTGTGATTAGAATTTTAGCACACGACACAAAAGTGCACTTACACTTGCAGAGATGTGAGAAGTACACTAGTATAGAAACTGTATGAGAGATTAGTCCACATATGTGTGAGAGACTAGGTGAAAAGCATATTTCACTATTACATATTACAACCATGTTCAAGAACATTTTGTAATGAATTAGGAAAAATAGTCTTATGGAAGTTGTAGTGCTAGATGCTAGTTTACTAAAAATGATTTCTATAACTAAAGTTATGATTTTTTTTAATTAACAAAGTTATAATTTCTACAACCATGATTAGTTATGTTATCCCAATTCATTTCTAGTAAATTTCATTCTAATTGAGAATGAATGGTGAGAGTCTTTTTTAGTATGATATGATTCATATACTCTAGATTACTTCATATATGCAATATTGTGTATGGCTGGTTTAAATAATAAAGGCAACATGATATGGAAGCTTATGTGGGAGGCTATAATGAGAAGCATGTGGGAATAGAGAAACTCTATATAGTTTAGCAATGATAAAGCAAATGGGGAGAAAATATTTAGGAATGTACAACTGAAATGTCGGACATAAATTAAAAATAAAATATTTAAAACAAAATTCTCATACTCTAATTGGTATATAAGACATACATTTGATTTTTAAGTATCATCAATCAAATTTTAAACAGAGAGATAAAATATGTTTAATCATGAATATACATAACAGTTTGGAAAAGACATAGATTACAATTTGACCATTATGGTGCAGACGACAAGCAAAATACACCTATATGGTTTAAAATATAACAATGGCAAACTACCTAAATGTTAAATCAAATTTTGGTTAGGATGATAAAATAGATGTATATGAAGTGGGCCATTGATAGGTATAAACTAACATGATATCACGTTATTTGAAACAGCACAAATCTAAGTAATCTCTCATTATCATATTATTTGGAGGATCAACAATTTGGGGAGATTATGGAACGATGTAACACATTGAAACTGGGTTATATCCGTGTAGTAGAACCAAGTGTAATTTTTATTACCTAGATAGTAAATGTTTCAACAAGGAAGCATTGTAATCTTAAGGAGAATATTTGTTTTGCTTTGTGACCAAAATCAGGGTGGATAGTATTGAACTTTTTATTTGTGGTTAGGAGAGTAGGATTTTAAATTGTGGCTACATGTATAACAGTAAGCTTTTGATGTGGTTAGGGTAGTAGAATTTAAATGGTACCTACAAGTAGGTATTCTTTATAAATATTTTAATTACTTTGTATAAGGATTTCAAGACTCCGAGTACTCCATTTATGTACATATTTTTCTTATTTTTTTAGCTGATAAAAAAACATTTAAAGATAAAATAATTAATTCATTTGAATGAATTTTATTAAAATAAAATATTATACTTTAACATGTCAATTTTTTTATTAAGACATTACAAATATATAAATAAATATTTCACAATTGAATGACCAATAAATAGAAGAATTATGGCATCTATTCAACCAACTGATGTGTTTACGAACCTGATTTATTTTCTAGATGCTTCGATCATGTGTACAAAAATGGTTGTTTGACTTGTCTCTCTTTTTTGGTCCATTAGCCTTGCCCTCTGCCAGGCCCCCTTTTCATTCGCATGCACTTATGACATGTAAACATTTTTACGTGAAACAAAGTAGCAGTGGTACAGTTCAAGGGAGATAACACAAATCGTCCATTTATTAATTAGAAAATCAAAATAAATTGATTGCCTTTCGGCTAAGTCAGTGGCTATATGAGGATCAAGAGAGAGAATCTTACATAAGCTAACACCCCAGATAATTACATACTACCAAAAGTTTAAGAAAAAAAAAAACTGACAATCTAAACAAACTAATCTAACAAGTGTTGCTAAGCTGAAAACTTTGCTCAAATATTTTCTCATCTAGTTGAAGTAACAGCCGCAGTTTGATATTCTCAATAGAGTGCTTTCTGCTGAAAAGCTGTGTACGTGTAATGCTAGGTCCATTTAGACTAATTACAAATTTCACCAGCCGCAGGCGATTAAAATCATTTAAGTTCAGAAAGTAACTTTAAGATGGAATTGCTTGATGTTATAATATATCTTATCCCTTTCCTTGTTTTTGTTGTTTAAGTCAACACAAGGGCAATCCACAAACCTGTCCTCCTACCAGAACTGCAAAGAGCCTTGTTTCCGTAGGTTCCCAAAGGCTACCCTCCCTTTCGATTCAGTAAAATAAGTTGCTGCCATGCAAGAAGGTTCAAGAGAAACCCTCCACACACTATTTTGCATTCATTATCGTTATCTGCAACACAGCAACCGTATTAGCATGTCATCTTAAAAGGAATGTTATTTGCTGAACTGGCGCTTTAAGACCTATGATATGTCCCTCTCATGGATCAAAGGTATAAAGGTGTTTGGATAATAATATCAACATGCTTTGGAACAGATAAATATTACCTGAACTAAAATCAAGATGCACCTATAGGATCAAATTTCCATCATAAACTTCACCGAAGATATTTGGGCACCCATTCCATTTTCCTAGAGCTCTCGCTTCCCAATACCCGCCAATATATCGAAACGTCCCGTTTTCACCTTCTTTGTGGAACCACCTAGGCTGCCATCCATTTTCTTGCAGTTTCCTTGACTGTATGAAAAGCGTGATGATGATCAAAATATAGGTCTACGAAATAAAAGCAGAGTTGTACGCTTACTTATATTTGAAGTTACAATTAATGCTTCAATGAAGTTAAAGTTATAATTTCTAAAGTTATTACTAAACAAATTTGGTGTAAGTTAATAATTATAGATTTATCCATATTTACCTTTTTAAGAGTACATTAACAAATTACACTTGTGATTTACTTTACATTTTAAAAAATGTAAAACAAAGAACTAGTTAACATACTTCTAAAAATAAATAATGCATCTTAACAAATTTCACAAAAAAATCCACAACCTAATTACCAAACAATCCTCCAAATATGAAGATTACATAAACATATTTTTAATCTTTTGTAAAGACAATCCAATTTAGTTTTTATTTATTAAAAAAATTATTGACATTACTACTATAATTATTTTTTAAAATGATAAGTATCACGAAGTGCATTTAGCCATATCATTTCAATTACTATTCTGAAATAATTTTAAAAAAATAAATTTATAATATTAAAAAGTAATAATAAAAATTGAAAGATTAAAACCAAAATTGGTTATATGTACAGGAAGAAAAAATCAACATTTTACCCAAGTAATTACTATGATTAGCTTATACAGTTCAGAAATTCACAAACACCTGGTCAAACAAGGACCTAAATACAAGGTGAGGAAAAAGAAAAGTAGAATGCACGTTTCTCGAACAAAGCGTGAAAGAGTTCACATACCATTCTCTGCCTCTTTTCCAACCTTTGTTTTTCAATATTAGCCTTCTCGTATTCCCCATCCTCTAGATGCCGCTGATCTGGTCTCAGCCTGGAATCCGTGGGTGGAAGCTTCTCCTTTAATCCGTGATCAAATACCCGGGATCAGAAAAGGCTATAACAAACCATTAGAGATACATAAGAAGAAAAAGGAAAACGTGCATCCAATAATGATTAAATACATCATTATACCTTTAGCCCTGGAGTAAGCTCATTCAGTGTGATTGCAAACGATGTCAAATTGTACCGGGTGAGATTAGAAGGTGGCTTAGTCCTTTTCCACAAGAAGTTTGTGCCAGGCAAAGTGCAATCTTTTGGCTTCACATTCGCTTCACCATTAACATAATACATGCTGTCATCCCACTTGCCAAATAATGTGGCAACCTTTTTTCCCGTTACATCTTCAACAAAGCCATGCACCTAATTAGACATACAGCACATTATAATGAACAATTTGTTAGGCAAAAAGCACACACAAGATAAGATTCCATCTGATATTTTCGGTGGGGCCACGGGCGGGGCGAAGACAGAAAAATAAAAATACAGACGAATCAAACTAAACCTATGAACAGGCTGGGTTAGTAAGAAAACTAGAAACAATATATCAGGCTTCAAAAGACAAAGCAACTGCCACTAAATATAATTAGAACACTCATACCTGGTGAGGATTTCGATCAAGAATCGCCTGTTCTTTAAACTTGAGTCTGCACGAATATTGGCGATTACCACGGATGTCCATGTTTCCATGATGATCGCAATATATTTTCCCAAGGATAAGATTATAAATTGTTGTCGTGACCTAGGTGAAACAAAAACGTTGTAACAACTATTTATAATTTAATCTAAATATACTATAATGTTAAGATTAGAAAGCCAAGTCACTAGCACTAGCCAGTACAAATAATCAACGTAAACAGAGTCATTTCACGATTTACACCTTGCTCCACTGAAATATTTCACCGTCATCAAACTCCAGGGTCAGAACACCCACTGGGTCAAGCTGAATTGACCTTCCCCAAAACTTTGACCGAATGTTACTGTCAGCCCAAAACTTCCATCCTCTACCTTGACAGTGGCAGGCAACGACAGTTGGATGGTGACTCACCTGTTTCACACGTAATCAGTTGTTTGAGAAAACAGTAAATACTGGCAGGTAAATTCGACTTACCTGCACATTGTATGGGGTGTTGAGCGTATGATGGGACCACTATCTTTAAGGCAATAATAACTTAAGCAATTTCACCCCACCAAAAGAAGGAAATAACATTAACATGACAAAACCATTGTTCAGTTAGCAAGTTGCATGCCACCAGTTAAAACATCCTATTCAGTTTCGTCCCATTTCTTAATATCAGTTTCCAAATCACTTTATATTCTGTTATTTTCAAATTTAGTAAATGAAAAATGTCTTACACGACATGGAAGTAAGTACATCTGTTGGAATTTTCACCTTTCTAAGGTAAAAGTTGAGTCATAGAGATTGAAACCAAAACTAGACTGTATGCCATTTATGGTTGTATCACATTTTTAGCCCAAGTTAAATGCACAGCAACATAGCAGCCTACATCTCGGCCAATTCTCGGCATCATTAAATCATAAAGTAACTAACCTTCTCGGAAAAGAAACGAACTCCTTTGTCAGGATAATCCGCTTCATAAGTTTCCCCTAACAATGGATTAAAGGGTTTACAATGACGACCTTCGGATGATGCATATCCAGAAACAGCAAAGGCAGCAACATTCAGAGCCCGAAGGAGACCGTTTCCCTGAAAATAGAAGTCTAATGGTTGAACTGCTACATTCAATAAGCATTAAATAATGTCATCTTCCAAATGAACAAAAAGGAAAGCTAAATAAAAAATTATTAATACAAGTCTCCCGCTCAAAAATTACTTGGATTCATCTGAGAAGAGAGCAGTACATATAAAGCAAATGCATCAGTTGCCAATGAGGCAATTGATATGAACTATTTATTTCAAGACAACAAATTCGTATGAAATTATTGAGGTAGTTTTATTTCAGAGTACTGAGGAATTTAATTTGAGTCATATAAATAGTACAACTCCTGTAGCCAATTCAAACAGAAAACAAGTAAGACAAGTTTGACCATTATTTTCCCATTGAAACGATAATTTTTACATATAGTTGCACTTTTCATTGGAAACTCACTAATTTAACAGCATGAAGCAAACCTTTCAAGAAAATTAGACATAAAACTATCAATATTACCATCCAAACGTTGAAGGACACTACATAGTACATACATTCCATTCAGTACTAATATCGAGACAACAAATATCCTAGGGGAAATTCATCTATCAAATAGACCAATAAAACAATAAAAGGTCATATACCAAAACTGGTTTAAAATTTGTCATGTTTACACTGCAAGATTTTAATAGCACATTCAATAGCAAGATGTATATCTTACCGCTTTTCCGTACTCATAAGCTCTATCAAGAAGAAAAGAGTACTCCAAGTCTTCAAAACATTTCTGAAGAGATGAAATTGGCTCATTAAAGTATACAGGAAGACACACTCGTGTGAGATCTTTGCCCACGTTGTCTTTGATAATTGACCAAAGACTAACGCCCTTTTCCTTCTCAACAGGATCTGGAAGCTTCTTTCGCCTTGCTATCTGAGGGTACCCAAAATCATTGACCGTCTTCGCAAAAAGACTGTTCTCCAAATCAATGCATTGTGTGTTAGCTTCCCCAGACATGTTCGTTGGATCCAAATCTCCTGTGGACCCACACCTAAAACCAAGTTCTGTAAAATACTCTTTAGTGTCATAGTATGAGATTTCATCTTCATCTGACACTTCCTCCATCTCCTGTTTCTCAATATCATCCGATGATTCAGTAGTACTGCATTCTGAAAATCAAAAGTATATGTGAAAAATATATATCAAAGGTTGAAGACAAGATCATTGCAATAATATTTATCGAAACATATACTTCTGTTATTATCAGAAGGCCTTTCATATGATCAGTAGTGACAACAATAAACAATAATATGAGTTGTCTTTTTTTCTGCTTTAATGCAAAAATTTGAAATAAATGTCCATCAAGTTCATTACAAATAAATACAATATAACAAGATAAAGCAAGTATTGAGAGGTGAACCGCGATCTACCATAAAACTAATCATATTTTCCCTCATGTACACCAGGTGCATGGGTAAAGGTATTAAATACACCCTCTTAAATGCTTTCAAATACTTACAAAAGAAAACAATAAATGGCTTGATTCATAACTATTTTCTTGACATTAATTTAAAAAAAAAGATATATTAATTTAACCAAAACACTTCATACCCCCAAAAATAATTATCTAAACATAAAATACACAAGAAATCATAGTCAATCAATTGAACTTTTGAATAATAACTTCACGCCAATTTGAATCTAAAAGATAGTTAAAATATTAAAGAATCAATGTTGTCGAGTTCAAAAGGCAAACAGCATGAAGAGGCTAGTAGTAGATTATTCACTTAAGAAAATTTCAAATTAGAAAAATAGAAAATATAGATTCACGTTTTAATGACATATAACAAAATACTTTCCATAATTCAAAAATTAGCTCGTAAGCAATATTCTTCATGTTCATAGCACAAAGTTGTAGGTCCCTAGGAGGCTACGATCACTACTATCGAGAAAACGAAGATTCTAAAATATGAATACTAGCACATGCTAACTACATGAAATTTGAAAAAGAAAGATCGCAAGCATATGTATAGATTATAATTAGAAGTATAAACATAACGTAATACCGCTATATTTTCCATGTCCTAAATTTGAAAAGCCATTCTTCGTTAATTGGTATTCACTGTCATGCAAGGCAGAGGCCTCAGGTTCAATATTAGCAGCCTGTCCATGATCAATAACAAAAGATTAGTTCAGTAAGTCATGTGCAGAGGAACAAAACATTGCACACATTGAAACTAAACACGTGCTGAAATAGAGAAAAGATAATAAGTAGACTTCAAATATGAAGCTAGGAAGAAGAAAACCACAAGGGGGGATGCAAATCACAATCAATTATGAGAGTCATGCATATATAAGTTTGGGTGTAGGAGAGGATCAGTAAACAATGCCATCAAAGAAGGTTACTGGTGACAAGAGTATAGGAAAACCAATAAATCAGCCAAAAAGCATGACCAAATATTAATTTTCAATTGTAAATTGTAAGTCTTTACAAGGTAAATATATAAATTTTAATTTTCAATTTTGATTTGTGTTATATATACACACACATTAAGCTTATCCTATCATAAGAAGCTAGAACTATACATAACTCAAGTATATGCCCACTTTTTTTTTATCTGTGAAAGAATGAAATAAATATAAAGCATAAAGGGTCATACAAAAGAGATCGAAGTCCGAGTTAATACAAAAAAATGAGACAGAAAATAAACCCTACACTCCCAGATTTTCATTGTTTAGTACAAACTCAGAATAAGTACAACAATAATGTAATGTAACAATGCACTATTACAGTCAATTCAATAACCAGCGGTCCCGGAAAAAAAAATACACCAATAATTATAGAGAGAATAAATCTAATGAAAATTAGTGCAAGGTTTATGTGTATTGGGCAAGAACAAAAATAAGGAGAAGAGTTTTGTACAACTTTTACCATTTGATGGAACCATGGCAAGAAATAAATAAAAAACTACCAAATTTAATTGCAGTATTAGTCAAATTAGTATAAATTTGGGGAGCTAATAACGAAAGCTGAAATAACAAAGTTTAAAACAGTGAAAGCACGAGTAAAAGAAACAAATGTCTCATTTCATTAAAGAAAAAGCACTTTGGAATGGCTATCACAAGTAAACTTTTACTGTGGAAGTAATTTCGGTCAATGTTTTTGTCAATATGGCTCAGTAATACAGTATTGACCCACCCAACCCAGGACCTCACCCACCACAGAACTTTAATATACAAAATATGTGTGTGTGTATTTCAGGAAACAAATCATAATGACCCATTTTAT
Organism: Phaseolus vulgaris; assembly: GCF_000499845.2. Classification (NCBI taxonomy): domain Eukaryota; kingdom Viridiplantae; phylum Streptophyta; class Magnoliopsida; order Fabales; family Fabaceae; genus Phaseolus; species Phaseolus vulgaris. Next base: position 44,682,080 of record NC_023757.2, on the reverse strand, counting down.
TGTAATATAATTCATAATTTAGAGGATTAGCATCGGCTATTCCACCAAATTTGAGATGGAGTTTATCTGTGAGGAGCAAACTAATACGAAACAGTGGCGCAAGCTTTCAAATAAAGTGTCAGGAGAATTCCAAAGGTAAAGCACACAGATGAGTAATGGAATTACCTCCAGCTGCCTTATTGTATCAAGCAAATTCCTTCGTTCTTGACATAGGATCTGAAGTTGCTCTTGTAATTCAGAGAACTCGGCAAACATGATTTGCTCGCACTCCTTGACAAGGCTCTCACTGTTACCCTCTTCAACTAAGCGTTTCCTAAGCCTCTCGGTTGATACAGATATATGATTCGGTGCGAGGGAGAGATGGTCGCTGAGCGCTCGAAGAGGATATAATTCTCGGGTTGAAACCAAAGCTTGAATCCACGCCACGCGGTCCTTTCTTGAATCAGTTCTCAGATGGAGAGTCTTTGTGGCTGTGAATATATAGAACCGTCTATCGTCAGACTTGCTCTCTCTGAATGACGAGATCTGCTTAAAATTCACAGGATAACTTAAATTTCAAAATCACCGAAGAAGCACCATTATTTACCTTTTTTTCTATTTTAAATAATAGACAGAAAAATATAACACTTACAGTAAAATCTATTGACGTATAACAGATTGAGGTTTTAAATTTTTCTAAATTCATATACAATGTTTGGAGTACAACCAAACATTGCAGCAACAGCAACTATCAACTACCAGAAGAGCGAGGAAGATTGATTATTATTAAACATGTCCCCATGAGAAACACAAGTGGGGAAGAGAGCCCACCTTGAGAAGACAAATTAAGTTTATACAGAAAGCTTGAAAACGAAATTACCTCACTGGGGCATCACGGCATGATGCTACTATTACTAGACTAGAATGATTTGAGATAGAAGGTAATGATGTAAAAAAACAAAACTTACTGTCTCCAACTTCCTTTTGTTTTTCTCTTTTATCCGGGGAGAACAAGAGTGGCTCTTGAATGGTGACCTTAAACAGTAGCAGCACCCATTTTAAAAGATTAAAAAAAAAAGAAACATTGTATATTGAACTGGATGATACCCCACCACCATGGTGGCAAGTCCCACGTAAACATATTTCTGTTGACAAAGAGAAAAGAGGAACCTTTCCATATGTTTTCACTTTTTTTATTTTCTAACTATATATAAAAGAGAAAAAAACTAATAACTGAAAATGCTTTTTCGGTTTTTCTCCCTCTTAAAGCAAGGTCGAAGCTTTACAATTTAAAAGGAAGCTCGCACCTGGGAAACACAGAGTACGAGATCCCTAATTACACCTCTCATTAGATCACCCCAATGTTTTTTTTTCTCCTCTAGTAGTAGAGCCTTCAACTTAAATCCCTTATATTAGAAGAGAAAACAAAAAAAACTACCATCTTTGTCATTAAACCTTTGAAGGGCAAAACCAATGCAAGTTGCCGCTAGATTCCAGTTTCCAGATTGGTGTTATTTTCTTTAGACTTTTCACTTTGGTGGGCTAAAATGGGAAGAGATAAAAAAAAGGTTGGAGTTTGCAGAAAAATGGCATCGCAATGAAAAAGTGGGAAGTGGAGGAAGTGATGATAGAATAGTGCAAGGGAGGAAGAAGCAGTGAAATCTTAACACAGGTGCAGAAGCAGATTGATTCCAGCCAATGTGAATGAAGGGAAGGCAGAGAGATGCATGACGTGACCACAAGTTAATGCCATAGGGCTAATAGTAGACTATCCCTACCTCCTCGGCCACCTGTTGATGTGACCCACTACACATTAACAACCAGTTAAAACTGTAAAACAGGAATTAAAAAGTTGCATTGCATTGCAACTTTGAATTTGGAAAGGAGACCAGATGAGAGAGAAAGAAACACAATTGAAAAAAAAAAACAAAGCCTGGTAGAATCCAGCGGGTTTCCATGTTATTGCTCGGGCATCAAAGCCTCTTTCAGGTTTTCTTCCACCTTTTTACACTGCCACAAGAACAATCTAAATCTGATGCGGCTTTGATAAGTTTCATGGTCGGAAATCAATGAGGTGAAATCATCGCATCGAAATAAAATAAAAAATAAGTTTATTATAAGTACATATAGAAAAATTATTTTATTTTTTAAATAAAAAGAAAGAACGTTGCCTCTACAGGAAAGTTGCAGTGAGGTAGCGCCAAAAACAGTGAACACGACACTGCCAAAGCGAGACCAAGACCTGACCCACACTATATAGAGTGATTCAGATCAGCACCAAAGATAAACCTAAGTAAATTTCCATAATCATAACGGAAACAAATAATTAAAAAAATTAATAATGAAAATTGAACAATCATATACCTTGAGATGCACGACGGCAGAGGAAGAGGAGGAAGGAGGTTTGTGACTCTTCCGGCGCACGGTAGCAGCATCTCTGGCAAGGCGGTTGGCGGTGACTTCTCCGATGAGGCGCACATCGTCAACCGGAGAGAGGAGGTTGAGGTTTTCCGGCCAGCAGATCTTGGCATAGGAGAGTACGCCATTGCGGAGGAGGAACCAGCGGGATCTCCATCCCTTGCCGTAATTGGTCCACTTGTAGAGAACTCCGGCCACCGTGGCCTCGGATCCCCGCCGTGCAATGCCGTCAGATCCACCGGCCGGGAGACTCCTCGTCCTGGACAACGCAGCAGCCTCGGGCTCCGGAGAGTCGCTCCCGATCCCCGGACTTTCCAGTGAGATGCAGCACAAGGGGTGCATTTCCTTCACACGCATTTTCAAACCTTTTCTCTCCCTCTCACTCCCTCTCACTCTCTCTCTCTCTTGATTTCTTATTTCACTTGTTCATTGGAACAGAAAGTGCATTTGAAAACTACGCGAGCTGAATAATAATTTAGGGTTCTTAAAAAAATGAAAGAGAGAAAGCTAAGGTGAGGCTTGGAGTAATGAAGAGCTCTGAAACTGAGAAAGAAGCAGATCGATGAAGGAGGATTAATTAATAGCTAGAGGTGTGGAATGAGAAAAGATGCATTCATTAAATATACAAAATGAAGATAATGTTTATTTAATTTAATACTAATAAATAATAATAATAATAAATAAAAGGGGTTTGTTTCAGAGAAAGAAAAGGTGAGTGAGTGTGAGGTTTGGGTTGTTGCAATTGGAAGTGAATGAATAAAAATTTGTTGGAGGAGAATGAGAAAGATATAGAGATAGAGAGACAAGGCAATGCAATAAAGGGTGGGTAGAACGGTAATAAAACAAAATTAAGAGGTTTTTTTTTTACACAAACTGGTTGCAGCATGAGACGAGTGAAAGACCAGTGAAGGAAGAAGCAGGTTGCAGTTTGAGTCTGCTTCTTCATCCTCACTCCATTGTTCTTTTCTTTATTGTTATTCGTTATGGCGAGATACTGAGGGAGGGGGAGTTTTCGCGAGTGGATTCGGGCGTCAAAATATCGGTAAAATATCGCGGGGAGTGTGAAGCGTGAATGAAAAGCGTTTTAAGGAAGGGAAGAGAAGGGAGACAGGGTGGCAGTTGACGACGATGAGTGAAAACTGGGGCGCGTTATAAATGCTATTTACTACGTAATCATGAAGCTTTCATCTTTCAAACTTTTCCTTTCTCTTTTCTGAATGTGTTTTTCGTTTTTCCTTTCAAAATCTTAAAACACATAATATGCTGTGCTTCTAATCTTATAAAGGACTTCTCATTAAGAATTAATAATTAAATTTAGCTTTCTTACTGCTAATTGTTTTGCAAACCTTTTTACAACAATTGGAAGCAGAAAGACACAACTAAACTAATCTTAATACTTAATTTTCATCCCTGCTCTAAATTTTCTAAGGTTCACTCAACAAATCTGTGAAGGATATTGATTACCAAATAATTGCATAGAGAAAGATTTTGTTCTAAATATATAAAAAAATATATATTATATCAATTACATCTACTACAAAATTTTAACTTACTTTTTATTATTTTTCCCTCAATCAAATAACTTTATTTTTTACTTTTCACTTTTTATTTTATACTCTCTTTTTCTCTCTCTTCGTTTCTTTTCTTCTCTCCCTCTTTATTTCAGACAAAGCTAATTAAAAAGGGTTTATCAATAATTAGTCATTTAATATTTTACAGAGTCCATGATCTTCATGCTATCCTAAGTTAATATAAAAAGCATTACCGTCACATTAGCTCCTGAACTCAAATTTTAATTCGGATCACATAAAAACATATAAAGTAGTTATTATTATTTTTTGTTCTGGCTGGTTTATTTGTGTTTATTTTCTAAAAAATGTATTTTTAATGAAATAAATAAACTAATATTTTTATTTATTTGCTACTTTATTTTTTAAAAAGAAGTATCTTTCAATTTATTTTAATAAGAAAACTTTATCTATTTTTTAAAAACTATATTTTAATATTAGTTATTTCAAAAACACATATTTTAAACTTGAACACACTGTTCCTGTATTCCATTCATTTTAATTTTGAAGAGATTAAGGAAACAAAAAAATCCCAAGGAGTTGTTTAAAACTAGTAAATAAGCTAGTTAAAAAATAAATCAGTTAATTAAATCAAAGTATTTATTGGAACCAGCAATTAAACTAGTTCGTAAGCTGCTAAAAATTGGAATACATTTAATCATTTAGCTATGATTCAAAATTTAGTAATTATATTATATATTTATTTTCAAATCATTTTAAATTTAGTTTGTTTTGATATTTACCATATCTAAAAAGAGGTTACTAATATTTTGATTTATTATTTCTAATTTAAAAGTATTTAGCGGAATGAGTTAATTTACATAAACTTATTCAAATTTACAATATATTAATTTAAATAAATTTATAATATAATTTTGATGATGTTATAAATAAATTGTATTTGTTTAGAGTAAGAATACTAAAAGAGAGTATTACGGGTTTTTAAACATGTAGAAGATAAATGATAAATTTTAACAAAATAATAAGAATAAAAGCGATGAAAATAAAAGGTTAAGAGTTTATAACCTCAAGCACTACTTAAAGTAATATTTTCAAATGACATTAAGTACATTTGTCAAACATTCTTATTTTAGTAAAAGAGGCTTGTTTAAATTAATCAAACAAAATAGAAATTTCTTGAAATGTTATCCAACAATTCAGCAATATTACAAATGACTTAGTGACCAAAAGAAAATTACAAATAACTTATGAACATACAATTATGGTATTCCTGTTTTTAATCTAAAGCATTATGTCGTAAAAAAGGAATAATATTTGCAAAATAACTTATTGACGATAGAATCACCATATTTTTAAAATTTGTTGTATTTTTTTGCGACAAATTTTTGTATGGTCCTTTAGGTATATGGGTTCTGATGTTGACCTTGCCTTCGTTTTATTTATTGGCGAGCTAGCATTTTCAGCATGTGAATTTTAAGAACATATGTTTTGTTTTTTCACAAACTTGCATTACGGGAAATTTAGTAATTATATTTTGCTGATGTTATATTGTAAAGAAAATATAATAATAATTACGAGAGTATTGAGGATTTTTCTATGTAAGATAGACAAAGAATAATTTTTAATATAATAATAAAAAAAAATATTTTGTTTAGATTGGAAAGTGGAAAATTGAGGGTGTGGAAAGTGGAAGTCTAAGGATTTGAGAAAAAAGTGAGAGGAAATGTGAGTGTATTTAAATTAGAATATGTTTAATGTGAAAAGTTTATTAAAATACGTGTGAGTGGTGTGTTGTAAGAAATTTTAAATTATTTTTAACTTTTAATGATATAAATTGTAAGATTACAAATTTATTTTTTACATAAAACAAAATAAAAAATAAATATTAATTAATTTAAAGCATTGAAATAATTTATATTATATTATTTAATTTGTATTATATTATTATATATATATATATATATATATATCAAGTATATAATTTTATTCAATAATATGACTTTCGTGACTATTATTATTATGAAAAAGTTAATATATTTTAAAAAATAATTGAGTATTTAAAAGTTGGGTAAGAGAAAAGTTGTGTAGGTTTAAAATTTAACAATATTATGATATATGAAAGGAATATTAAATAATAATCAATAACATAAAAACTTAAATATTAAATAGCAATTTTAACAACGTTAATCATGAAAAATGATGTAATATAAAAAAATGTCACAACAAATATTTATAATTTTTAAACTTAAATCATTAAAAAGGATTCTCAATAATAAAATATTCACAAAAAACAATTACATAAATATTTTTAATTTAAATCAGTATATTAATTCCATAATATAAAATTTATAGAATTTAAATATTCAAATTCTCATTAACAAAATCAAATAGGAATTGCTATAATATATCATTGAATTCTATTATTTATTTTTTAAGAATTTAAATTTTTAAATGGATTTTATATTCTCATTAATAAATCAAAATCTAGATTATTATAATATATGATTAAATTCTATTATATATTTTTAGAATTTAAATATTTAAATGGATTTTCTATTCTTATTAATAAATCAAAATCTAAATTACTATAATATATAATTGATTTCTGAATAATATAATATAAATAAAATTACTAAAATAATAATCTATAATTTTAAATAATATATTTTATTAATTCTGATTAATAAGATTTTTTTTTTAATATTTCTAAAAATAATTAAAGTAGCACAAAAACAAAACAAAAACACATAAAAATCAAAGGAAAAATCATAAAAAAAACAAAAATAGGAAAATCTGGACAAAAAAATGAAGATAACCAATTATACTTTGCCTTAAAAAACAACATAATCAATTACTCACTAGTTTTAAGAGTCTAATTGACTATGTCTTTACTTAAAAAAATAATTTAATCGATTATGTTGAATATCTGAATAGCATAATTGATTATGTCTATCTTAACACACACCACATAATCGATTATCCTCCTAAAAATAGAGGCTAATCGATTATGTTGTATGCTTAATCAATTATCAACTATTTTTTAGGATATAATCGATTAAGTCCTATGTGTTTTTTCATGCATAATCACCATTGTGAAAAATCTTGCAATGGAATACTGTGTTGTTGTACATGACATGTGTATACAGTGGTGTTCTTAGTTCTCTTGTCTTGTGCATGGCATGGTAGTGGAATTGTTGTTGATGTAAGATAAATTCAGTTTCAAAAAAGTGAAGCAAGGGTAGCATGATATTTTATTGTGTCTGGCGTGGATTTCTGCTTAGCATACTCTCTTTTCTCTTCATTGTTGAGAAGGCCAACTAAACCCTCCCCTTTCTCTACCCCACACCCTCACCCTCAACTGTCCACCGAAACAAACAGGAGTGATACCCTCTCATCCGTCTTCGTTACAGTGTCACCCCAGAACCAAACATTGTATAAGAGTTTATAACCTCAAACACTATGTGAAGTAGCATTTCAAAAAAGACAACACAAGTTAGTGAAACAAGTAATTTTACCAAACATCTTTATTTTAGTAAAACAAACTTCTATAATTTTCAAAAGACATCTTAACATAGAATCACGTATACATGTTTTTGGTCTAATGCATTGTTTCCTAAAAAATACTTACTAAGGATGGATTCACCATATTCTCCACTCTTTCTCTCTCTTATAATTTCTAACATATTATTTTTACAACAACTTTTCTTAAGATAATTAAGATATACATGTCATAATTTTTATTTGGGTTGACGAGTGTAACATCCTTTTATTTTTTTCACATCTCATATTATAATATACGTGAATTTTCAACATAAATATTTACATATATGCGTAGATCATCCGTATAGTGGTTGAAAATACATCTCTTTTCATAGAGAAAATAATATTTACAAACATCAACAAAGTAACAAAAACAATATATATATATATATATATCATCTGCTCACTAGGGAGTTATCTCACTTGCAACCTCATCTGTTTATGTATAAACTAAATTATCATTACATATAAAGAAAACAAAACACAACAAACAAACAACAGGGTAAGCTAGCTATAAAATTTTTGCTATATGTACCGTCCCATGCCTGCTCGGACATGGGTCGAGCAGGCTAGCCCGTTAGGTAGTCCAATAATGCTGGTAGCGTATGACTTTAAGACTCAGACTGAAAGTTATGCAAACAAACCCAACACGAGGTAAGATGGGCCTAAACCCAATTTGTTGAATTGGGGAAGGGATAGGAAAGAATAAGTCTTTAAATCCTTTGTATGGCATCTTTTGTAAAGGTCACCTAGAATTTCTTTTAAAACAATATCAGGAATAAATAATCTTGTTATAACACAATTAATGTGGTTGCAATGCACGATATCTTGATCTATTTGAATACTCTGATTTACTTACGCAATATCCCTGATTATATTATATATAAGTGCTCTGATCTACTTACACAATATCTCTTATTGTATTACATAAATACTTTGATTATACTACATAATACTCTGACTTATAAACATGATATTCAAATTGTATGAAAAGATACTATAATATGTCACTCTAAAACCTAGAGAAACTGGTGTAAAAAATTCAAGCCCATGAAGACTTATAAATAGATGACCACTCACAGGGAGTAATATCAACTCGAATTTTAGCACTAAATTCTCCATATACACAGAATTTGATGCTCTTATTGACTTGAGTGTTGCAGTATTTTTTGCAGGTGGAGCCCCACTCGTTTCCTAGAGGCTGAAACACTAGAGCTTGAAGGAAGACTACTCGAAGCTCACCTGGAATCCGACCGACCTCATCTCGGCGAGAACACTATATAATTTCAATTAAGAAACATAAAGTCAACAACTCTCATACATTTTCTCAAAATCCATCAATTGTCTATCATAAATCATCACTCACATTTCTCACGTCAGATTTCTATTGACCAACATATTCAGACACTTGACTCTACTTCCAAAAAACCCGTGCATTGACTTAGACTTAAAGATATGCACTTGTCATATTATCTCACTATGAATTCCACACAGCTATGTGCATAAATAATTTCAATATCATCTCTCCTAGTATGACATGGTTAACTTATATAACATGTCAAGTTAGTTATTTTTCAAACAACTTAACCATGAACCTCCTTCAACTTAAATATAACTTCATTTGTCATGTCTCATAACATTATATTTAATTGAAAATATTAAGAAATATTTGTAAATATGCATGATAAATGAATATGAAAAAGTCTATAATAATTATACTTTGAATGATGTATGATGAGATGTTATGAAATTGAATGATGCTATATTGATTTATATAGAATTATTATTAATGGTGAATATATTATATAAAATCAGTTGAAAACCTAGGATGTGTGTTTAGATAGTGAATGCCTTAAACTTATCCTTACCTATAAAGTCCCTGATGCAAATGTGTGGAGTTTATAATAGATTAAATGTTAGCCTATGATACAATGTACTTTAATTAATATTTTTTTGGAACGCATCAATAAATATATTTTGTAAAATACCTATGATATGATGTACTTTAATTAATATTTTTTTGGAAAGCATCAATAAATATATTTTGTAAAATACCTATTTATTTTGTAAAATTCTTTTGTGTATGTAGATTCATGTTTTAATCTATGTGGATGCATGATTTAGAGATGGAATTGCTTAAAACTATTATATGTTTATAATTTGGGTTATGTGCTAAAGTGTACATATTATTACTTTTAATTATGATAATTTACCCTTTATTTGTGATTCATGTGGAACCTACTATTGTATTTAGTACATGAGTAGATATTTCTGTTGGTCCAAGAGTTGAATATGGAAGAGAGTAAGATAATAATTTATTTTATTATTTTTTAGGATGAAAGTATATATAACATTCTACAATACATTTTAGGTTTGTAAACTATATGTTGGGTACTAGTACATTATATCTTTTATATATATATATATATATATATATATATGGAGATTATGTTTAAGTGTGAGTGTTACGAAATTATTCTTATAGGTAGAGTCCAAGTCATTAAGTTTCACTAGAAGGTTAAGTTCAAGTTATACTTAAACTTAAGTTGATATCTAACTTCAAGCCTTTGTGGAAACTTAAGTTGAAATTGAATTTGACAAAATTATTCTTTTGAAATAAATTATTAGTTCTATAAAGAGGAGTTTGAATAAAGTTCTAAAATTCTTTAGATAACTCTGTTCAAAATATGTTGAAAATATAGGGGTCCTTTAATGGTTTTAAGATATATTCACAAATATTTTTACAAACATTTGCTAAACCCAACAAGAATTTATATAAAAGTAATAGAAGATAACAATGAATATTAGTTTATCCTACTTCACCTTTCAACTTAGGCTACATCAAGTTTTCATTTAACAAGTGTAGAGGTCCCATTGCTAGCTATCCATTTATATCTTAAGATAAATCCTGAGTACACAAAGTTACTTCTAGTATTCAACAACATTTGTTTGGTGATTACAAGGGAAGCTCTCACTAAGAAAATCTATGAATTTAAACATTCCTTATTATAAAGTCTAACTTCATAAAAGTAAAAAAATTTACAAATAAAGTTAACACTCTAAAGTCTTATTGTAGACAATCTTTTACAAAAGTGCTTAAAAAGCTCAATAAACTATTACATGCCTATCTTATGTAAATTGTGATTCATTAATCGTCTTGCGTGTCTTTCCTTTTATATATAGTTGTCTCAAAACTTATTGTTATGACTTGTTTGTTCTTTTATCTTTTATGTTGGTGCTTTGTTAGAAGAGGTTTGACTTTAACTTGACATGTTTCATTATTATACTTAACATGCATGTTTGAGAACATTTTTTTCTCTTAAACTCCTTTTACGCTTCTGATAACACTAAAATGAGTATCGTTTAGTCTTACAAACTTGGTCAACTTCTATACACTAAGACCTTGTTTGCTTTTGGGCAAGCAAAGGAACATGTTTGCTGTGTCAAAGGAAATTCCAAAAAATCACAAAAAAAGGAGAATGTTTGTTGATTAAAAACTTTCTTCGCAAATTAGACGATTAGACGAGAATGGTGAAGAAAGTAGTATATATATACATATATATATATATAATTATTTAGATTTCTCTTTATTATAGGATTACAATTCAAACATATAAAGTATAATTAAAATTATAAAAAAATATTTTTATAAAATAATATAATTAATCATATTATCTATAGTAAATTATAAATATAAATAACAATAAATATTTTTTTAATAATAAAAAATAAATTTATATAATAATTATAAAAAATAAAGATAAAAATAATAATGTTATTTAATTTATAAATAAATCAATCCAATTAATTTTTAAATTTAAAAATAATTTTTTAAATTTAAAAATAAATTTTTAAGTTTTATATTTTTATCAATTAAAAAAAATATAATTTCAATCACATCTACCCCATCATTGACAAACTTTCATAAACTTTTTTACACTTTCTACTCTATTTACCTTAATCCAAACAACCTCACTTTCTTCACACTTTCTCTTCAAATCATCTCAAATTCACTCCCTCATATTCACTCCCTAATCCAAACAAAGCCTAAGTAGTTTTTTTAAACAACCAAAACATGATATTACTTATTATAATTAAAATTATGTGTTAGACACTTAGAGTTATACTTTTTTTCACTTATGTGAATTTTAGTTTATATCTTAACAATCTCCACTTTTTATCTTGATAAATAATATAAGTTTTGTAGAGTGAAAATAAATATGTATTTTTTTTTTGTCTATCTAATAGTTTAAGTTACTTGGTTGTTTTTTAAAGGAGTACAAAGTTAACATATTATAAACTAAACGGTATATTTGTTTTAATCTTTTCAAGATGACAAAATTTCTCTAAATAAAATACATTGGTCTATTTTAGTAATTAAAACATAGTAAAAGGCATATGAAATTGTATTATATTTGGATTATTTATTGTACCGACCAAGTCACCGGGTGTGATGACGTGCTCAGCAGGACACGTGGACAAGAGAAAGAGGGATGGTTCAGAAGTGTACATGGTCGCCGTTTGGAGAAGTGGCGTTCTGCGGTGCACATGATCGATTGTCGCCGCAAGAAGCACATCGCCAGTTGTCGCCAGGTTGGTGTCATCGCCGTGTTAGATAACGGAAGATCAGGTGGTCTGACATCGTCGCCAGAAGCACATCGCCAGATTTCCCAGTAAACTCAGTTGAAGCTGTTGGGGGTTCAGGCGAGGAAGTTCAAGTGTGTAAGTTTAGTCAAGATGATTGTTACGCCAGCATGAGGCGTGAAGGTTAAATGAGTTGGAGTAAACAGCTTGCTCCTCGACGACGGGATTCCCAGAGTGGACATTTGTCGATGGCGAGTTCCTTTTAGTTAGAACATGCATGGCGTGGCAATGAGGAAGGTGGCACCTGCGATAAGCGATATCACAGAGATGGTGTACCTTGTTGCATCCGATACTCGCCTTTTCAGGTGGCGTTCCAGAGCGTGTTACGTGTTAGGTTGCACCTTGAATAGGGGACTTGGTCACGTAACTGCATGCTACATAGAAATGGTCCTCAAGTTACCCCAACCCAGATGACGACACGTGTAGGGTTGGATGCTACCTGTTACCCCAACCCAGATGATGACACATGTAGGGTTGGATGCTACATAGAAATGATGCTCAAGTTATCCTAGCTCAGATGATGACACGTGTAGGGTTGGGTACTACCTGCTACCCCAGCCCAGATGATGACACGTGCAGGGTTGGATGCGAGCCACGCGTCCAAAGCATAACGGTCTGGAGAGAAAAAAAACCTAGCTATAAAGGTAAACTTAACAGAATTTGCAGAGGTACGTTTTTCATTATGGCTCATTGCTAGGGTTGTGTGCACTTTAGTACGGTTCTACAGAGTATATTTTTCTCTGAGTTTTGGGTGTTCGTGTCACTGACTTGAGTGTCGGAGCGCCACCGGCCGCAGAGGCGCCACCGGCCGCAGAGGCGCCACCGTGTGTTTTTCAGGTTCCTAGAGAGGCTATTTGTGGTGTGGACTTGAAGGGCACGTGGCGTGAAGCTGGTGAGGAAGATCGTGACGAGGCAACGCTCTTGCGCTAGGTCAACCGGCAAGAACATTTATATATATATATATATTATGACATGTATATTAAAAATTATAAATATTAATAACATATATGTCTATGAGGAGCATTAAAGTAAACATAAATTGATATTTTTAAATATTTATGTTATAGAAATAATGAAAGTTTTACAAGTCGGTTTAGAGGTTTAGGGGTTTAGGGTTTAGAGTAAAGAATGCATGTATGCATTTATAAAAAAAGAGTCTCTTCTCAACTTGATATGTTGACGGGAGGTAGGTGTTGGATCAATAGTCGAGTAATGTATTTAGGTGTGTTAATGAGAATAATATATTGATAATGTTATGACTCATTGTTTAATTTAAAATGATAATGATATTACTTAGTTCATTTTTTCTAATCTAAATAAGATAGAAATTAAAACCTAAAACTAAATTCAAACTAATTTATAAACCTAAATTTATAATAAATTTGATCTAATTATTTTATGAGTCCAAAATAAAGATTTAAATTGAACCCAAAACCTCTTGTACAAATTTAAATCTAAACATAAATGGAACATAATCAAAACCTATTCTCCTAATATTAACTTAATCCCCATCAATTACTCTAAAAAAAACTTCTACTTCATGAAAAATCAATAAAAAAATAACTTTTTTTTTTATAAAGCAAACAGTTGAAAGAAGTGGTAAAAAGAAAAAAAATATTATTGAAGAAGAATTGAGCACATGGTATCTCACAGAACACAAGTTGCAAGAGGTGAAAAAGAAAAGGAAGAGGGAAAGAATGGTGTATAAATTGTATTGGGTGTAGTTGGTGCCTGCTAATACCTGTGAGGTGCCTCTGACAATGACTGCATTCTTGACATAACCTCTCATAGAATTAACCAATACTGATAAGAACACAAAGTTACTATATTATACCATCATACATGGATAAATGGGAGTGACGTAAACAATTAACATTTATCTACTTCACACACACTCCATCTTTAATCTTTGTCTGTCATGGGATTCTTTTATCTTATGCCCACTTTCACATGTGACTCCTTCTTCTTCCACTTCCCTCTTTCATTTTTCGAGGTGTCCTTCACATTTTTCATTGTAAAAAGCATACACACAAAATCTACGCTTAGCCATGTAAACTTAAGCACATGGGACCAATTTCATTTCTTTTCCTGCAATTCTTTCTAACTTCTTGTTCCTCCTATTCTTCTATAAAGAAAAGAATAGAGTGATATTACAAATATAAGAAGAAGGGAAATGTGATAGATTTTATGCGTATCTGATTTGAGAGAAAAAACACAGTCAATAGTTTATTATGAAAGTTAATTGTATCTTTAGTTTGATCCCTTTGAGTATCTTACAAATCAAGTGTAAAAATGACTATTTTAAATGATAGAATAGCATTGAAATTTTGACTTGTTCGGTGTGGAAATTAAAATATAAATAGTTTCTACTTAGTAATTAATTATGTAATAGTATATATTACATCTTCTTGAATTTTTATTCTTAGAAAACTACAATACAATTTGTTTGTGGTTATGAATAAAAGTAATAAACACCCGATTACAAAAGAGAACTAACTTATTTGATATTCATTACTCTCTAATATACAAAATCTTCTCATAATTTATCATCATTTGAATGGAGTGCTTTTCCAAATGTTCAAATCAGAGCTTCTAACACCAAATTATTTACTAAATCTCCAAAACTAGTGATTATAATATATAACTGTATGATATTCTTTTAATATTTTGTTTTTCAATTTTTAATTCTATAAATATAACGAGTTTATAAAACAATACTTATTATATAAAAAATTGTTGTTATAATAACTTCAACCACACTTATTGTCTAATTGTAATACTATAAAAGTTAATAAAATATAACAATAATTTTTATATAAATTTAATAACACTTTAATTTAATAATTACATTTTTTTTATTGCACTATTTAGTACATAATATAAAATAAAAATGACGGTACCTAGTATTCAAATAGACTGTACAGTCATAGAACTCTGCGTGTGTATTTAAAATACTAGAAATTACAAAATTAAATGTATTTACATCATTATTGTAAATTTGTTTAAATGTACAATACATCTTACAAATACAAAGGAAATTATAAGATTACTTTAAGTGACAAAGTTTTATTTACTTTTAAGAATATTTTATAGTTTAAATTGTGAACTATACATTACTATCACCAGTTCCTATGTCTCTATCATGCTAAGCCTAACTACATTAGAATTGTAAAAGGTACAAATATTTATAATGCACACTTACTTTCATAACTTCTCTTGTTATTTATTGGGATTAGTTTGGATTAATGATAATTATAATTAATAAACTCAATTCACCTATTCAAACAAACTGCTGTTAAAGAAGTTCCCCTACCCTACTATCATTACATTTTTAATTATTACTTCATGTTAATCATTCCTAGCAGGATTTCATCTATACAACCCTAAGTAGCTTTCACATTAGAGTGATAAAAAATTCTTCTGGTAGGTCGAATGTTTTTCCAAGATTGTCCCAAATTTTATTCAGTGACAAAAAATGAATATCTTGCACATGTGCATGGTGGCATATGGGAGAAAGATACATATGTTTTTGAAACTTAATTATAAGTGTTTTTTTAAGTATATTAGTCAATAAAGAAATAAAATTGCCAAATTGGTAGAACAAGATAATAATTGAATAGATTTTGAAGGGAACAAAAACATTTTTTAAAAATAATTGTTTCTCTTCTAGATGCATTCATTTATGTTACATATATTTTATAATTAAAACTATAAGGTTAGGATTATAGAGGGACAAAAACAAAACCAAAGCCAGTTCTGAATTGAATTTCAAATGTCAATTTAGGAGAGAACAAATCAAATCAAGAACACTTGCCCGAGAATCATAGTGCCATATCTTTGTGAGACCAAAATTATCTTATTATCTATAAGCCAGGTGTCTGTATTAAGGGGTATCTTAATGGCCCATGCCATTGCATGTGTTTGGTCCCACTTTCAACCAAAAGCAAGTAAGATAGTTAGTCCCAATCACAAGTCTAGTTTTTGCACTCTATACCACACAAGGTTGCTCTATAAAATGAAAAAGGCAGATCCAGTTAGCTGCAAGTGTCACGTAAGAAACACTTTAATCTTGCTTTGTGACTATATAATTATTAAATATTCCCATTTTTTCCGTATGCGTGTGTACATAAACTTTATAAATTAGTCTTTTTCTTCTTTCTTTTATGAAACGCTGCACTGATTGATATGGAAACAGTTTTTGTTGCTTTGTTTTATACACACTTCTTGCTTTTTAGTTTTTTTTTTCTTTATTTATTTTTGTTATCAAGTTTGAAAAAGTGTTTTTTAGAGGATTGGGATTGCAGATCCCACATGTTCATGTGTCTAAAGAGTAGAGAACGCCTTGACATAAGGATTAGTTAACTGATGTGATGTGACAAAAAAAAAAATATCACATCACTGTTTATTAACTATTAGAGAATAACTTTTCTAACAAAAAAAGAGAGTAAAAGTTGACTCCATAAGTTCATTAACCTTTTTACTTTAATTATTGAATTGAGATTAAGTTACATATCATATATAGCTAAAATGACATTAAAGAGAAAGGTACATATCTTATCTATTCTCTAAAATTATTATATACTAAACAAAAAGAATGAGTGTTAATAGAAGGTAATATACATGTATTATTTAAGATTGAGAATGGAGAAGAGAGTGAACATGAAATTATAAATGTTTTTATGGATGAATTGAGAGGTTTTGAAGAAATTATGAGTGGATGTGGCTAGGTAATATCTCAAATTCTTTTACTATTAAATCTGTCTGTAAAATTTTATTGTTCCAAAATATGTTGCAGTCACATCTTTTCTTTGACTTTAGTTTTGATTATTTTTAGAATTTAAAAGCTCTCCCATCAGCACATTATTTTACCTAGCGTGTTCTAACTGGGAAATTGCAATCTATGACAACTTAATACATAGAGGAATTCAAGTTTGAAGGGGATATGTGTCATGTGTGAGACTGAGTTAGAAACTGTAAATCATCTTTTTTTACTTGTAAAGTGGCTTCTAAAATGTGGTATTTGTCTGATGTTTAGGCTGATAGAGTCTTTGTACACTGATAATGCTACAAAACATTTGAAATAAATAGGCTTTATGGACCTAAACTGATTGGGTAATAGTGTCTAGAGATGTATGTAGATAACCATCATTTGGGGAATTTTGAATCATAGAACTAGGATAATTTTAAAAAATGCAATGGTGGATCTTCCTAAAATTTTTGTTGTTGCCCAAGTAAAGGCATGGGCATGAGTATCTTATAAATTTCTAAAGTCAAATTCCTCCTATTCTGATTGGTGTATTAATGTATATGCATGCTTGAAATCTTTACATTGATGATTAATGTGCTTTCTCTTTACTTTCTCCTATTCATTTCTGGTTTGGATGATAGGACAATTTGTTGGGTATATCTATAGTCACTGTTGCTATATGGAAGCTATTATAGGTAGCAAAGAAACAACATATTTTTCTTGGTGCTGCCGTGCTGTATAAGTGTAGATTTTTTTTTTGAGGATTATGCCTCTTAGCTCTATATTGATGCATAATATGACTATATTTTGACTAATGTATTTTTCTTACAACCTCATCTTTCTTGATTGGAGGTTCTTTTTTACATAGGTTGGAGTAACTCTAGTGCTCCTATTTATATGAATTTTTTATTGTTGATTAAAAAAAGGTTAAGAATATATAATCAATAATAGTTGAAGTCATTTCTAATATAAATTATACTTAAGCGAGGTGGATGTGTCTTGAAATTTTGACACACTTAACTTAGTCCTCCTAAATAATTAAGTATGATTAAAAGAATGTATTATGTCTAAACACATTCTAAAATTATAATTATAGGGTATTCCCCAAAGTTTCATATAGGTATGACCCCATAAAAACTAGTGTAAATAAAAAGGCACCCTAAATTAAAAACACTTTTGGATTTCTTATAATTGCCTACTTTTGAACATCAAGATTACACTCACTTAAGCATAAAGTGGTTGCAAGTACCCTACACCAAGACCAAGACTTACAACGAAGAGCAAACTAGATCGAGATCAAGATATAAACTAAAACTGAGACGTAAAGCATCATGGAGATCATGATCGACCAAGCATTAGGAGTTGAAGTTGGGGGTCTTATAGGGTCATTTAAGCCTTGTAAGAATATTTGGTGTTTGTCGTGGGGTCAGGAAAAAACCCCTTGACAAACTACATGGTGACCACGTGAAACATGACAAACGATAGACATCAACACAAGGAATCCCATGATAATCATATTGACCATATGGAAATGATGATGAAGTTGCGAGGAGAAATAAAAACACTCAAGAGAAAAAGTGAGGAAGAAATTGATGCCATTCGATTTGAAAATGCAAGAATGAGGTAGAAGTTGGAAGAGAGCGGGACTATACCTCTGTAGGTCAACACTAAACACAAAGATCCAATTGAGTCCAATGTACCAACCATTCCAAAAGCTCAAGAGGCGTGCAGTTTCTTGAATACTCAATCCTGACCATGGGTCTTTGTGTACATTTTCAGTGCCTCTACTTGCTAACACTCCTTCACAGAAGGTATCATGGAAATTGCACTCCCACCAAATTGGAAGAGCCCAACCCTAGATAGGTACCATGGTACCACGAGCCTTGACGAACACATCGACGTGTATGTCATGAAGATTAGTATGTATACCTTAAACGACACCATCCTCTGTAGAGTATTCTTAACTTCCTTAAAATGAGTTGCATTAAGCTCGTTCACTCACCTTTCCCCAAATTTAATCAATTGTTTTGATACCTTGGTGACGAAGTTTGGAACACAGTTCGTCTAGTCGACCTTAAGAGCTTACCTCAATAGCCTTTATCAACCTCAGACAAGAAAATATTAAATCCCTTTGAGC
The DNA here is from genome assembly GCF_000499845.2 of Phaseolus vulgaris. Classification (NCBI taxonomy): domain Eukaryota; kingdom Viridiplantae; phylum Streptophyta; class Magnoliopsida; order Fabales; family Fabaceae; genus Phaseolus; species Phaseolus vulgaris. The sequence continues at coordinate 44,663,086 of NC_023757.2, read as the reverse complement.
ATTTATGGAGCAGTTTGGAAGAGTTGCACTAATATTTGGAACCTCAACCCATAAGTGGTTATGATCATATCTATGTAGCACAGACACTGACACGGACATTGATACGACACGAACACGGACACGGAGATACGTAAAATCTCTAAAATGTAGGATACGGGGACACAAATATATATATATATATATATATATATATATATATTATGAATTATATAAATTGACAATAAAGATTTATGTGCACAAGTATATTTCAGATTATTTGTTCGAGCATAAAGATGTTTTTTATGACTAGTTCACAAAGATTTGTTTCTTACTTTTATAATCATGATAACAATTTATACAATAAAGTTTGAATTTTTAGAAAATTAATGTATTTTTTTTTAAATTGTGTTAGAACCGTACTAGAATTGTTAGAAATCTAACAAATACTTTTTGAATTGGACACTTCACGGATACGTGTCCTATAGGTGTCATACGAGTGTCGGTGTCCGATACGACACGCCATTCAAGAGGAGTATCCGAACTTCATACCACACTTAAACCTAGACCATTTTCGGACAACATGTGAAAAAAAAAACACATCAAATCAATGTATATAAAACACCAATGGACGAGTACTCACAAATTGATTTAAATGAATGTATATAAAACACCAATGGACGAGTACTCACAAATTGATTTAAATGAGATGGAAAGCAAAATACACTTTTGAATTAATTATTTTCATATATTTTTGAATAATTTGAACTAAACAACTCTATCAATAACAAGTTGATTATGTCTAGATCAATCAATTCATGTTACTAAAATGTTTAAAATCTATTAAGAAGAAAGAGATAATGTTCAAAAAAGTTTATGGAGAGAGGTTAGTGATATGAAGAAGGAAAATACATAAAACTATTATAAAAATGACGAGTTAACTTGAGTATTCTTACAATAACTCAATTTTTTTTCTCAAGTGGATATTCGCATAAGTTTCTCATATGAAGAAGAAAAAAGTACAGAACTAATATAAGAATGAAGAGTTAATTTGAGTGTTGTCACCTCAACTCAATAAATCTCGTATGTGTATATGAGACATAATGTATCATAAGAAAGTTTGCAATTTTATCTTTATAAAAGTTGTACGAGAGTTTAGGCGATAAGTGCATGTTGAGTAATAAAATATTTTGTTGAGTATTTGTGGATGTAGGACTTAAGGTATCAAACCACGTTAAATTAATTTTTTTCCAATCTGAATTTCAAATTATAAAGGATAAATTATATAAAAGCCAACAAAGTCATTTTTTTTTCTTTATTTCTCTGAATCATGTCTCTTATCTTATCCCACACTTTTCTCTCTTATCTTTTTATCTGTCGTTAATTTGTGGAGACAACTGTGCGAAACTGATGTGCAAACATAGTTAATTTCCATTGATATGTTAAAGTACTAAACAGAAGAGAATCTAAGATGGTTTATGTATTGAATGGGATTGCATATGAAGTCCTTATATTTACGCAGTTTAGGGAAAAGTGTGTTATTTGTTTGGTGTGTTGCGAAATCCAGATGAATATTCGAATAAGCTTTTGTATGTGTATTAGGAAGCAGCAGTGTGTGGGAGCATCATTTCCAAGTTATATGGGATGGTGTAATCCTCACATTTTATTATTATTTTCTACATAATCTCTCATACCTTTATGCTTCTCTGTGCTGCATTGATCCAAACAAAACAAATAGAAAAGAAAGAAACACACAAGGGCCACGCACACACTTCCATTGACCTCAAACGTACTGCACCCACATGAGTTCTAATTTCTTCTTCAATTCTCACTTCAATTCACAATTTCACATAGGTACAAGTGACTGCTGATTCTGCAGATTCTTTAAAATACAAAAGTTGTGTACATTTTGAAAAAAGATACATTCCTTCCTTCTTTTGAAGTAATTATGCAACTTTGAATAATCTTTAACTTGATTTCCTCTCTATGCAAAAGTAATTCTCTCACTTTATGTGCCACACACACATAAAAGTACACCATAAACCAACATTGGTTGTGGTGATGACAACTAGCTAACGTGATCGCCGTGATCCACTGATCCACTCTGCTTATTATTCCTTGTGCCCCTCTGGAACACTGAAACGTTAATAGTATTATTGTTGCTTGTGATTTCAACGTATGTCCTTTTCACTTTTCTCTATCTACCTTATACTAGCTAGCACCTAATGCTGATAATGACCCAACTAAGGTGAATTAGCCTCAAATTTTGGCTAATTACAAGCAAATGTTAATAAGTCAATAAAGGTCCTCTTTTGTGTATATGAAGTAGTGCAACGGTGTTTCCAATTTAACTGATGGAGAATTTCAAAGATTTGATACCCGTTTGGAAAGATTTTTAAAGAGTGAGGTGGGGCATGTTCAAGTTCAGTACGTGCAGTGTGGCCCCCAAACCCATCAGTACCCTATAGAATAGTTTTTTATTTTATTTTGTGTCAGCACCCTATAGTGATATATACGTGTAGTAATAATGTTAAGAATAGTCAATTGCAGTGTTCACAGAGATTTAATTCCCCCCTTTCATTCTACTTTTTATTTTTCTCTCAGCTGTCAAGGGTTCCCTTAACTTGTTGTCTATGTTCAAAGATTGTTTTTAGCTTTGTGCATGTAACACACACACCTCATTTTAATGAATTATAATAAGACAGAGAAGGCAGGGCTTACCAAAGAAAACAACAAACAAACATCAAATCCATGTTTGTAAAAGTACATACTATAAAACTATAGCACAATAAAAAGAAAAACTTGCCGTCCATGGTTCAGATATATCAGTGACCAAAAAACTCTTGCAGTTGGGAAACAACTCATTGAAGCAGTAAACAAGTAGTAACAACCAGTTGGTCCCTCACACAGCTCCTCATGTCTTCTGAGGATGGAGCAACATTTCTTTGCTTCCCTACTATCATTTCAAAATGAAAAATTACATAGAAACCAAAATACTAAATGACAGAGAGAGAGAGAGAGAGAGAATATATAATTCTTTAAAAGTGTTATAATGTGATAGGATGAGATATAGAAAGAAATGATAAATGTGAATGAGGTGTTTAAAAATAATGAATGTTCATGTATCATTGTCTTCTCTAAATTTGTATATGGTTTCATTCTAACTTCAATTTTGCCTGCAGGACATGTTCCAGCCCATACTGCCAATAATCCTTGGAAGGAAAGAGATATTCTTTTTCATCCAAATGGATCTACACCACTCGCTACCTCTCTCTATTTGAATCTAGATTTATAGATATGTATTATACCATATGCACTATCACCGAATCCAGTATTTAATTGGTCATAAAAAAAAATTCCTTGGTTGATTATATATTATGGGTCCATCCCTGTCAAAATCACAACAACTTTGTTGGTGAACTTATTTGAATTGCTGTGTGAATAAAAGAAATTAAGGTGTGATATGGTGATTACGTTGACCAATATTGCAACAGAAACATAATTGAAGTGGGGTGCATGCAAAAGCAAGCACACTGAAATGGTTGCATTGCATGAGTGCATGGGGAAATTTATGATTGAAATTCTGTCCGTGTATTTGGCAAGTTGTATGATAGAAGGAGGGGTCGGTGGTACATTTTTGCATGTGGCCTTTTATGATGGCCGTTCTGTGCAGAGACATATAGCCTTGCCCACATTGTAGCTAGCTAGCTACCTAGGGACAAATTTGTGCAGGGGTCGTTGGGGCCATCCTTTTTCCCTTTTCAAAACTTGATTAATTTAATAACTTTCCCACCATGCAAACTGCCAAACACTAAATAGTAATGCTGAACGATAAATAGTAATATACATTGTACAATCGTCCACAGAACACTAAAAAAGGAATAATATATGAACCCCAATTACACTGATCATCTTCGAATTTAAGTGTGGTATCAATCTCATGTAGTAAATTTGTACCTTCCCAGCTATTAAGAGGAGCTTTGCATTACCTCTCTCTGCCTATCTCTTCCTCCTTTCATGCTTTCTTGGGTATGCATTTTTAAGATACAAACAAAAGCTAAAATATGGGAGGAAGAAAATTATTCCCTGTTTGGCAGCAAATCAGTATAAAAGGAAAATAAAGTATTTAACGTGATTACACTTTCTTATCCTCCTCCCTTTTGAAGAAAACATAATTAATTTTGGGAATAGTTTATATGACTTTTTTTCTTTCAGTTATATATGCAATTTCATTCTTCTTTTTTTATATGAACCCAAACAAAATAAGAAAAAGTCTTTCTTTTCGGATATCAAACAAGATGAGGAATAATTCTCCACTCCTTCTCTCCCTTTGTTTTGTTTACTTTACTACATGACATTTATTTCCATTGCCTTCAAAGAAACCAAACAAATATCTTGAGTAAGAAAGAACATTATTACTCAATAATGTTCTTGAACAATCTCGAAGGCATAATCCACAATCGACTCTTCAAAGGCTGAAAAACTCGACAATGTTATAAAATTTTACCAAAACTACGTTAGTTCAAGACCATGTAATAATTTGTCCTTGAATTGATAGTATAGACTGAGACAAGAAGTTAGGCACAACTTCTGTTCCTCTCGACGTCGGCTACTATTTTGCTCATTACCATAATCTATGATAAATGATTCATTTGTGATGAAATAAATAAAGTCAATGATCTCTTCTAAACTTGCTCACTATTCCGCTTGGCACATTATTGCAGATGAAAGAGATTCTGTCAGAATAATTTGGAGTAACTTTAGGGAACCACAAATTACGAAGCTGGATGAGATTGCTAACAGATCACTAAAAGCAAAAGGTAAAAGTAAAAAGAAACCTCATGGCTGAAGATCAGATATGATAGCCAATGCGGTAAGGGGAGACAGGTTTCAAATAATGCCTGCTGTCTTCACCTCTTGAAACTCTTCCACCGTTTTTTGATTTCCACATGGTGGTCAGCAACCTTTCTCCCCTGAATATTTGTTCAGTTCTTTAGTTTGTAGCTGTGAGATAAAATTGGATACATGGCAAATATAGAAAGACATGTAAAGCTCAGCAGTCTCTGCATCCAATATCCAATTTGGATGAGTGGTCCTCTCATCTGATTTTTGAAGCAAGGTCATGAAAATGAGTCCAAAAATCGTTTAAATTTTTCCACAACCTCCCAAAATAAAATCGTACGGCACTGGTAAAAAGCCTCACATGACTTTCTTGGACTCCCGACAACCAATTCACAAGATGGCTTATTAGACTGGCCATAAGCCTTGTTCATCATTGTCCATCTTCCATCATCAAAGCATGCACCCAGGCATGTTGCAGGTTTCACACCTTGCAACGAGTTTGAACGCGGTTACATATCATATGTGGCTGGTCCAACACAACAATTGAAAAGCTTAATCGTGCGTGGTAAGAAACATAGACACAAACTGGTGTTGTACGATGAATGAATATGACTTCCACCATACTATGACCATTGATGACCAAACCTAAGGCCGTGCCACCCTCATATTTGGTCATATAAGGGGGCTTCACCCTGTTCAACATTATCCGTTTTCTAAGAACTGGGGCTTCAGATTTGCTTCTTTCATGCAATATCAATTCTGTATGACATCGGCACTGACAAATGTACTCACCGGCATTGCCCTCTGCTAAATCATAAAAATCAATTCACAATGTTTGACCAGCAGGGATCACTCATGACTTCAAAAACACAATAAAAGCGAACAACAATGAATATAAGTAAATGAAGAAAATCAGGTACTGTCAGAAATTCAAAGTAGATGTGTAGCTATAAAATGGGTGGTAGATCAGTAAATCTAAATTCTTCAACCTATTCAATTCATATTTTCCTATTCTACATTATTCTACCAAGACACATGAAAGTGCACGAACTCATATATAGTTAAGTTACAAGTGTGTATTTGATTACCTGATAATGTTACAGAACGTACACGGGCGTTTAACATAAAAGACGTAAAATCTTGCTTCATAATTTCATGTTCTGAATTGCAAACCTGCTAGTATCACTGCAAACGAATTTCCAAATAAACCCGATGTGTTGATTATACCCATATCAATTTTGAGCTTCGGGAATATGTGCAACTCAGTTAAATATTTATCTAAATCAAAGATATCATTCTCCAAAAAATACCCACAAAGAAAGAAGATAATGGACTCAAATAAATTACTGTATTTGTTGATATATTTACTGCAATATAGCATTAATAACATTCCAATCGCGGTGGTCATGCATGAAAACGTTAAAAATGTTGAAGTTCTGCAGAGGGCCATCTCTCATTACTAAGAAATCAATCATGCAAGGGGTATATCAAAGCAGGTGCCCCCACAAAATACAAAGTTCCAGTCCCTCCAAATCTTGAGCAGTAAGTATTCACTTGGCAAAATACCAGACGCGCAGTGCTTTAAGTACGTACGTCGTAGGTCCCTCAAGCTGTGGTGGATTCCACCAATGAACTATTTCAGCAGTATCCAAGATACCGAATTTTCTTAATCCATGGTAATAAATCCAGAACATTCATTGTCAATGAAACTATTCGTCAGCAAAATGCACGAAGAAAAGGCACGAGGAGAGAAATTGTCAATTTTCAGCGGACTAATATGAAAGAGGATGAAAAAGCTTCCATCAAATTCATGAGCTAATTCTCTTGGTGTTAATAGCAACCAGACCCACATGTCAGTCAATAAAACCAAAAACGACTTGATTCACTCGTCTTTTGGTGTGTTCCACGTAACCATATCCTAACTACGGTAATAGACGCTGCCAGCACAACATAACAACCACCGTCTGCGCTAATTTGGTAAGCTTACGAACTTTTCCAAAATTGAAAGAAAAGCAAAGACCAATCAATCAGTCAAATCAAAAACATCTTATCAGATAAAGCATCGCACGCGGTAAGAAGGCACATGCAAAAGAAGTAACTGACCTAACAACTTTTTATCCTTCAATTCATAATCGTCAAAATTCCATACACATCAGACAAGAACACGGTCCCTCAAACCAAATCCTAAAAGACCCTCCTTCTTTTCCCAAACTTTTAATAGATCAGAGGATTCCATTGAGCCTACACTTGCATATAATTATCATAATATAATGTTTCTTGATAATTACTACTCCATCCAGATTTCAAACACTAATGCTCAATCCACCTGAACGGGCAAAGTGGGAATCATAGATAGACTAGACATAAGCCAGCCAACTTCATATTCTGGCAGCAATTGTCAGAAAAGATAACTCATTTCAAGTCTTCAAACGATACAGAACAATCTGTCTTTGCACCAGTACCTCTGCAAAAATTAGAAACATCTGACAGCAGTAACAAATTCGACGTATGATACAGTTCTGAATAGAACATAAGACAAAAAGCTGCAAATAAATAATGTACAGATCTGCTGTACCATGTATCATCACATGTCTATATTTATTGTTTATACGCCTGTGGAGAGACCGATAGTTAAATGTCAAGGAATAAATTACGGACAGTAATGCAACTCCCAGGCAACTTTAACAAATTTGAATTAGAGTTGAGCCAAATTCAAATAAAATCTGCAAGATGGTAGTCATAAAGGTCTCGAAAATTATCTGGTGAGGACCAAGATGCCAATGTACTTAAAACATTCACCACTTCAGTCTCTGTTAGAAACCAATTAAGAACGCTTATCCTCAAGTAGCATAAGTTCGAATTGCACCACCAGAACCTAAGATGAAGGAAAAAGCAGACAGCCATTAGATTCTGCATCATTATTCATTTAGTAGATATAGGCTGGATTTTTGGCGATGAAGTTTGAGTAGGGGCCATATTTCTATCATCAGGAACGATAATGGCCAGCTAGCTTACATAAAATTACATCATGGATCCTTTTATCTATGAGTTGGAATACGTCTATTTCCAATTTATTCATTATTTTTGCTGATTAAAAAATGATCCATTTAGTGGATACTCAAGGTAAATTGAGTCAAACCTTCCACGTGGAAGTTAGAATTAATCGTCGTCATTTTAGGTGTTTACATTTTAAAACCAACATGAGAGAGATAGAGAGAGAAGAGATAGAGCACAAATGGTTGCACGTACTGACAACCTCTGACCGTGAAAAGGAGAAGGATGAAGAGGCAACCTTCATCTTTGTCAATGTTAACCGTATTTCAGAGGCAACTATTCAAACAAGCTAATACAAAAAAATAAAACTAACCCTTTCTTCGGTGGGGAAGAAAGAAACGAGAGAAACAACAAATATGAAAAATGAGCTTGGTAGAAGAAAAACAGTAAGATATAAGACCTACTAGGTATTTCCACTCTATAACTGTTTTCATTCACATATTTATTTCTTCCCACTGCTTTTATATTTCCTTTAAATCAAACCTTTTCATTTGTACTCTATTTCTCACTTATTTCCATGCACCTTCACTATTTCTATCTACCGTATTTTTCACCCATTTCTTTCCTTCCTACCAAATAGATCCTAAAGTAAAAGGGGCATTTGGATAAATTAGTCAATGAGCTTCTCTAAGAAACTGATGCTTCAGTTAAAAAAAAACTTCCGACCATTAAAATCTACCCGGAATCATATTTGCTAGACTAAAAGGCTGTTATTGTGATGAGTACCATCCTCAAATTAAACTATAAATGTGATAAAAAAAAATTGTCATTTAACTTTCACTGTTTTGAGGAAGACGTATGCTTCTTTATTTCATACCATTAACATGCATTATAATGTTTTACTCAAATTTTTGCTCCAGCTAACATTTTCCACTCTTTAATCCATCCTAAGATACTAAGTTTACTATCAACTTCACAGCCTCGAAATCAGAGCAAGGAACTCACTATAAACAGAGGCAATAATAATAATGTAGTTCCTTTTCCCCATGCTTGTTCTCGTTGTTTGTTTATTTGACTAAGTCATTCCCATTAATGAGAAATTTATGTTAGAGATTCCACATCAACTAGAAATAAGACTAAAATAGTATATAAGTGGGAACAACAAACCTTATCTCACAAGACAGTTTAGTAAGGTTAAGTTAGACTTAATTTTTGCTCTCGGCTAACATTTTCCACTCTTTAATCCATCCTAAGATACTAAGTTTACTCTCAACTTCACAGCCTTGAAATCAGAGCAGGGAACTCACTATAAACAGAGGCAATAATAATAATGTAGTTCCTTTTCCCCATGCTTGTTCTCGTTGTTTGTTTATTTGGCTAAGTCATTCCCATTAATGAGAAATTTATGTTAGAGATTCCACATCGACTAGAAATAAGACTAAAATAGTATATAAGTGGGAAGACCAAACCTTATCTCACAAGACAGTTTAGTAAGGTTAAGTTAGACTTAATTTTTGCTCCCGGCTAACATTTTCCACTCTTTAATCCATCCTAAGATACTAAGTTTACTCTCAACTTCACAGCCTCAAAATCAGAGCAAGGAACTCACTATAAAGAGAGGCAATAATAATAATGTAGTTCCTTTTCCCCATGCTTGTTCTCGTTGTTTGTTTATTTGGCTAAGTCATTCCCATTAATGAGAAATTTATGTTAAAGAATCCACATTGACTAAAAATAAGATTAAATTAGTATATAAATGGGAACAAACCTTATCTCACAAGACCGTTTAGTAAGGTTAAGTTAGACTTAAAATTGACTTCCTAATATGCCTATCATGTCATCCATTTCCTAATATCCTAGTTAGTGTTTGTTGGATCTATCATGTGATCCACTATCGGACGGTATTCGAACCACCCACAAATATCTAATTCACACGTCTAATTCTCGGCATGAGAAAGGTCCTAGACCCAAGACATGTGAAACTCACACTTGATTCATAGAGTCAATTCAAGTAGACCCTTTCAACTTAAGGAGACAATTCACTCTCAAAAATTATTTTCATTATAAAGACTTTAATCCAAGTTCTTGCTTAACTTAAACAAATTATTTACCACATGAGCCAAGAGACATTTGTAAGAGCCTAATGAGGTGGAAACTCAACTCTATAAAGAATAGCAATGGAAACTCTCAAGATTATAAATGGAGAAAATTTAATGATAACAAATGACATGGGAAATTGAATCAATATATAGCAAGGAAAAACGAATGTTTTTTAGTTAAAAAAGGAAACAAAAGTTTCTGAAAGGGTTAATGAGTAATGAAGTCCATAGCAAACTATATACATATAAATAAATTAAATATATATTCTTTCAAATAATTATTTGTCTATTACATATTGAGAGGTTATAAAAACCTGTATATAAACACTGGTAGTTTCTTTTTCTATATTTTTAACACCACAAACATTATTTCAGTAATTAAATTAGACGAGAGAATTTCTTGACTCCAACCATACTTAATTCATATTTGAATCAGAATCTAAGATGCACAGTTGCCTGCAAATTCACAACAAAAAGCAACAAGACTGAGTTTCTTTAGGTTGATCCGGATTGAGAAGGTCATGACCCTAAATTAAACACACTAAATGTGGCTTGTTGGAGAACCTCTTTAGCCAAAACAGTTATTTTGTTATCGAGTTGGTCATTTGAAAGGGGGAGGGGAACATAGCAATTTAATTCACATTGGCAGAGGTCAATGGTGGCACTTGAGCTAAATTCTCAAATAAATATTAAAAAATAATGAACATTCTCGGCCAATCTTGATGAATTTAATGTTGAGGAACGTGACTACATAAAGATTATGTTAAGTAATATGAAAATCCTTTAAAATATCTTCAAATCATTAACCAGTGGTTCTCACATTCTCCCGGGAACAAGCTTTAGGTTCAAACGAAAACAGCTTTAGACCAAATTAATATCAATCACCCTAAAGTCTAAGCATACGGTATACTCAACCTAAGTACCTAATGTTTAACTTCCTTTCAATAAATAAACACGATTCAATCGTTTCAACATCTCCTACTCATTGCGTGCGTACCCTGCATCCGACTCATTTGGTCTATCTATATACATGTCCAGTTTTCAAACATAAATTTGAATGAATTTCATTTTGCAAACTTAGTTTTAAAAGCAACCCATAATGTTAAGTTCATATGAAGTCAAACATAGGTGTGCATTGGAGGAGAAATCAAACATATTACCAAACTAAGTTTAGCAAGAAAAACTTCCATTCAAAGCAGCTGAACGGGAAACCAAACATAGCATATATAGTGTGTCCTTCAATCATTCTCATACTAAGAATTTTGTATCTTCTGGAGAAGCCACGTACCAAACTTTTCTCCATGATTCGATTACAGTCATCGATCATAATCACTGAAATTAAGCACTATATAATAGAATATCATAAATAATGAAAATAATCACCAAGTACATTTCACCAGTGAATAGTGATATGAAAAAAACTGCTGCATTACAAAACTACACATTCACCAGGGGGTTAGGTTATCACTTCCGAAAATCCAAGTTCCCGGTTCTTATTCTTACCTCAAAGCAACCCTCGGAATTCGAGAAGGCGGAAGCTGAAGAGCGCTTCGAGGACTCCGAAGCACGCGCCAAAGAAGACATCGATAACGTAGTGCCTCCCGAGAGCGACGCGAGAAATTACAGTGGTCACGGCCCAAGCCCAAACGGCAGCGATGAGAATATCAACGGCGAGGGCCTGGTCTCCGCTGAACCAGCGATGCACGAGGAAGGCGACACGCGGATGGTGGAGATCGGCGAGGAGCGAGGGGCGGGAGAGGGAGAAGATTGAAGCGACGAAGCAGACCCTGGAAGAGTGTCCGCTGGGGAAGGAGAAGTTGTCGACGGGGACGACGGCGTTGTACTGGGAGTGGTTGGCGTAGGAGGGGCGGGATCGGCGGACGAGTAATTTGATGAGGGCGATGAAGAGGAGGTCGAGAAGGGAGCAGAGGAGCAGCGGAAGGAGGAGGTGGGAGCGGAGAGGGGAGGAGGGGACGGCAAGGAAGAGGGCGAGGGATACTGGGAAGAAGAATCTGAAGTCCGCCAAAAGCTCTAGGAAACGGAGGAGGGGTTTTGGGGCGATGGGGCGTGTGAGAGTGTGGATGAAGAAGGAGACGGCGTTGTCCAGGTCGTGGATGCGACGGAATAACGGTGGCGCGGCCGGTGGGGATTTTGGGGGTCCATGGCCTTGGCCCATCGGAGTTACTGAGGGCGTTATCGAAAACGTTGGGACTCACGGAAATTCAAACGATCGAAAACGGTTAGTTAGGATATCAAGCGTTCGTTTTGGATTTCTGCGTTTTCCCTGAGTATTTTAGTCTCCTTATTTTCTAATCTCAATTTAATTACCCTTTGAGTTTAATTACTCTTGATGTTTTGATTGAATGATGACTGCAATAAATAAATAGAATAGAAAGCAATAGAAATAAAAAACTGGATGAATGAAAAAGAGGTTATTTAGATTTATGGAAAAAAGCAAAAATAAATAAGATTATAAATAACATTTTTATAATAATTTAATAATAAAATTAAGTACAAATATTATTTTAAGAATATATTATTTATAAATCGAATTAAATTAACTTCAAATTTAAAAATATAATAAAAGATACAAATAAATACTTATATACACTAATATCCATTACATAAATATCTATAGCAATACATATCTTTATGTACATAATTTCTTACAATTCTATTCTTTAAATAATTACTTTTTTTAATTCAAATAACTAACGTTAAAAAATTACTACAATAAAATTAAAAGATTTATTTATTTTTACAATTATTTTAACCAAAATGTTTTATAATATATTTTTATTTAAATATTAATTATAATAATAATAATAATTTGTCAAAATAAAAAAATGTATAGTATTTAGATTATTTATCTTTTAATAAATAAATAAAAATTATTTAATAAATAAAAAATAATTTATTTATTTAATAAAGTAAATAATTGAATAACTTCTCATTATTTTAAATATTTAAATAACTTTTCTTTTTAGGAATAATAACTATATATAATATATATAATATATATATATATAATTTTCCTTTTAATATATATATATATATATAATTTATCTTTTAATAAATAAAATGTAAATATTTAAGTCAATACAAGTTATTACATGCTGGTATATTTCCTTTTTTATTTTTAATATTTTTTAAAATACTTTATACACATATCAGATAAAAAATGTTATTATTTATTTAATAAAATAAATAATTGAATAACTTGAACGCATGAAAGACCATTTCAAAGCATTGAGAGAACCATTGTGCCATTTGAAAGCATTCCAGAGCTTGCCACTGAGCTTTGTTCTTTGAGATTTTTCTTACGCCCATTGATGAAGTTAACCATTTTTTTTGTTCCCATTGAGTTGAAAATCGATTCCCATAGAAGTTCTCTCGAAGGCATAATTAGGCATAATTGATTAAGGTATTTTTTAAAGCTTTAAAATGGATTCTCATCCACCTTCTATAGTTGCAAGAATCAATTCAACATTGTTATTTGAAGAAGGAGGAAATCGATTCATATGCAGGTTATAAACAACGGATTTTGTTTTTATTTTTAAAATAACACGGATATAAATATATTTATATTGGTTATAAAAATAAGGCAATGGAAATGCGTTATTTCTCTAAACACTGTATTTTTTTGTATTTAACGCAACGAAAATTCATTTCATTGTATTTTAAAAAAATAAAGAACGCAACAAAAACTTTTATTTCTGATGTGTATTTTTTTATTCATACTATCTCTCAAATACAACGGAAACAAAATTTTGTTGAATGAAAATTAAAACATGGAAATTTGTTCCGTGAGCTAGCGAAAAGTTGGGGATTTACTGAGTATAGTCCCTTTAAATGCTAAAGAATAACAAGTGGGCTTGTTTGGTGGCAAGCTTAAGCCCACTGATTGGGCTGCTTACGGATCTTGATATAACAAATTAGTTCATTGCATTCTGCATAAGGGCAAATTATTTCTTTACCTCCATACATTTTTACATTTTTCCTTCCTCTCTATGTCTCTGTTCAGGTTTAATATTTTTTTTAAAATAAATAAAGTTAAATGAAATATAATCTTACTTTTTAAATAACTTTACTTGAACCCCGCACTTTCGTAGTATCTCCTTTTTAAGAATCTTTCTTCTAGAGACAACACTTCCATCCAACCACATTATTAGAGAGAATCTTTCCACAAGTTGAATTTGTGAGAAAGTTCGAGAAGATTCGTTGTATTTGACGTTCTTCTGTGTAAAGATAAAATTATTGAGTTTTGTACTCCATTTTTGTACTTCATTGATTTCTTTCTTAATTTTGTTGTCACTTAAAAAAACATAAAAAATAAGCAAATGAAAACACAACCAATAATAAAAACATCATAAAATTTATCTCAATCACTGTAAACAAGCATCATCACTTAAAAATGAAGAAAAAATACATTACATTCTCCATTTACTCAAAAGAGTATTGTTGAAATTTAAAAAAAAAACATAAAGACTTAGGAAAAAGGCCTGGATGCTGATAGAGAATTTGTCTCCATAAAAGTTTTTTTTTTTAATTTTAAATTGTACATGATATATTTTCATATATTTTGTATGATAAAAATAATGGAGTCCACACACTTATAGAGAGCATTCTCCCTTAAACCAGATAGATTTGATTAAAAAATGTAAATGGGAAAACGAGTTATTTCAAACACATGGAGCATCATATTGCACATGCAGAATGATTAGCAATGTATTGCTCCCAGCACACACCACTATTCGTGCTGAGATTCAGTTATACTATATTTGTAAGTTCCATCAAACCAAAACCAAAACCAAAACCTTAAGAACAAGATTTCAAAGGACACAAAGTCCAAGGATCTGAAGACCCATTCCTTTCTGTCCCTTTATAGAATATAGGAAAATAGAATGGTCAAAATAAAGAAAGAAAGATTGAAGAGAAAAAAGTAGATCTACTTCTAATGCAACAAAAAACATGAATTTTGATGAGAGCATATAATTAGTAACAAACCAGTTTCCTGCATCAACCAATAATCAATAATTGGCATCACTATCTTTTCCAAATACGTAATGCCCTCTTGAAGGACATTTTATCCTCAGCTTCATCGACCTCCTAATTAATTACTGTCGTCTACTATATGCAATATATACATATATGGACAACGATTGTTTTCAGTTTTTTTTTTAATTATTCCCTGTATTTAAACATTTTTTATTTTATTTTCAGTTTTTATATATTACATTTAATTTTTTGCTTTGTGTAACTTAAACAGTAAAAACTAAAAGAGATTAAAAATAATATTTATAAGAAAAAAAAGAAATTAAAATAACATTTATACAACTTAAAATATACAATTTGTAAATATAAAAAGAAAATTATATTTAAATTATATTATAAGAAATAACAGAATAAGTAGGTTTAACTGCACGACATTCAATTAAATCCAACGGCAATAGTTCATAAAATATTGCAATCGGTACACATTTTTAATTTATGTTTAAACTTATAATTATAATAATATACAAAATAGTTTTCCAATTTTATATACACATTTTATACTTATATTTTTTTAATTATATTTTGAATCGAATTATAATCTTACGTATGTTAATGCAAATATCTTGAGGTAAACAATTCGTTCTCCCTTTCCGAAACATAATTCTTAAAGTTCCCAATTGAAAAGCAAGAACACGTTTTCATAGGTAAAAAGCCTCTGGTACACTAAGGATTGGTTTTTTGGTATAATGTCTCTTTAAAATATGGGGAACAAAGACAAAGGAGAAAGTGGTTGGCTAATGAAACAATCATATTCAGATAATTGATTGCATTTGTCTGTAGTGTGTATAAAAGACAATAAGCTTCTGTGTCTATGTTTGTGCAACTTAAATGAAGGATGAATTCATTGGAACCAGGCTCTCAAAAATATTCTTACAACAAAGGTAGAGATGCACTTGCACATATTACATATTCCTCACAAATATTATACGAGGAGGGAACCTACATAAACCAGTTTATGTAAAGCAATAACATCAAATGCAGACAACAAAACTCAGAACATCTTATGCACAACAAGGTTAGATGTCCTATCAATAGTTTTGTACTGTGGAATTCAGTATTATATATTTACTTACCCTCTTGTTTGGTCCTTAATTATTGCTCCTAAAACCTTATAAGACACCTCATTTTTTAAGAAAAAAAATCAAATCAATTCATTTTCAAGTTAAAGTCACACTACAACAAATTTATTAAATAACCGTCAAAATTAAAAATAAAAAATAATTAATCACTATATTAATTAAATTAAATACTATTTTATAGACTAAAAAAATTTATTTAAAAGTGATTTCTATTATTAATAAAAATTTATAAATAATTTTTAAATTTGTATCTAAATTAGTTATTAATGTTTTTAGTTACTAATATTTTAGAATTGTCTCTCAATTAGTTTTTTAAAAATTAATTTATAATCTAAAATATTAGTAGTTAAAACATTAGTAACTAATAGTTAGATACCAATTTAAAAATTATTTTATAAATTTTTATTAATTATAGAAACTATTTAGCTACCAATAATATTTTTAGTTTTTAAAATGATTTTCAATTTAGTTAATAATAACTACTTATTTTAGTGTTTAAAATTAATTACAATTGATTTTTTTTTAAGTGTCACCTTCCAACCACAGGATACTAAGATCAGTAAATTGGATATTTCTTCATCAAAATCAACCACATTACAAGAATCTCAATACAATGTTGATATATGTCTAAAGCTTTGCATATCATTACCATGTTCAAGGTGTATGTTTATATCACTCCTTCCCTACTTTTCAACAATTTTAATCTATGCATACTGCTTTTGATAAACAAACATAAAAAAATGTAAGATATTATTTATAATATTGGAGCTTCAAATGTTATAATATGCAGATATTTAATTTGAGGAGGGAAACTTTTAGTTGGTTCCCCCTTAAAGGTCGATCATCAGTTGAGACAACTTTATTATAGGATTTGGTTGATGTTTTACTACTGAAAGAGAATGCCCCCAAAGATTCTCACGTGTTGGGAAAGGTTGTCCAATAGTAGAGGTGTTCAATTAAATTGTTGTACAAAATTTAACTATAATTGAGTATAATTAGTTTCATAACAAAAGGCTAATTGAAAATAATTATAAATTTTTACTATTTTATTGATTAACTACAGTTTGGTTGGATATTTTTAAAATGGTTAGATATAGCTAAATGGTTATTTTATAATTGATGATAACACTTAAAAAACTTAAATCACTGTCACATTCGTTTTCACTTTTGCACAAAGGGTCCTTTTGCACTCAAAGTCACAATTTCTCTTCATATGATTTTTTTATAGTCCCTAATTGTTTTTTTTTTCTTTATGTGTTCATTCTTGAACTTTCCTTATGTATGTAATTTACACCGACAAGTCATAATGATTAAGTCGTTTTCACAATATGACCATCCTTAGTCAAACTATTTACAGGGTTTGAATTATTTGCTGCATGGTGATTTTGGCGTCAAATCTTGCCTTTTTAATTTGTAAAACTTGTTCCCTGTGGATTTCGAAGAGAATATGGTCCTTCTTTAACTCTTTCAATTCTAAGATGTAAGTTTCTCTGTTAAATTTATTCTTCAATTTTGTTCCTTTTATTCATTTCTTTACTTCTTTTGAATGAATAAAATTGTTCTCATTTAATTATTTGTTTACTTCTATAATGATGATTATAGAAAAAATTTATCCTTACAGTAGGTTCCTAAGTTAGCAATGTTATCCTACATAAATATTTGAAATTAAAGTATTTTTTGTAATATATATTGAGAGGAGAAATTGAGGATGTGTTAATTAAGATTTCACAACACTTTTTTTACATTAAAAAATTCAATAAATTTTAAACGAATTTATAAGAATGTGATGATTTTTTTAAAAAACATTATATTTAAGATTTTATAATTTGAATTTTAAAGAATTTATAAAATATTAAATTGTAATATTTAAATGAATCATGCATTTTACAAAATAAGTATAAGTATTTTATATTTTTACTATGAAATATATCTATCTATTATTATATTCCGCAAAATTACGTTAATTAAAGTATGTTTTAGAGATATTCGTGTTGATGTTATAATAAACCATCTAAAAATATAACCACATTCTTATTAAGCTACTACGGTATCATTAATCAATAAATAAAGTATGTGTGAAAGAATGATATTGGTTCAATATTTATCATTTCTAAAAAAAAAAAGTGAATTTATAAATAAAAAAATTCAAAACTACTGCTATAATAATAAAAAGTGTATGTACGTACTACTGTATTGTACACATTTTAACATTAATTAAAAAAAATTATTTTACGTTAGTTATTTATCAAATGTAATTTAGGATAGTGTAAAATAATTTTATAATAGAATTGATCTCCTATTATTGTGTTTTGTCATGTAACTATTTTTATCCAAATCACTCGTTCTAACCTGATCAAGAATGGACATAATACAAAGTAATTTTTCTTTTCCTTAACTTAGTTATATTGTATGTTTTTAAATTTAAACTAACAAAAGAAAGAGAACTTTTAAAAATTAAGTTTTTGAATTTTTTTGACATATTGTTTATCTAGTAAAAAAATTGTGTTACACACAACTTTATTAAACATGCAAAAAAAGTTTTAATATATAATTCAATCTTCCCTTCATTTACTCTTCAACAATGTACAAAATATATATTAAAATTGTATATAAAAATTAATAAAGCAAAACTCAAAAAATAACTTCGTATATATATATATTACAAATAACTAAAAAAATTTATAAATTCTAAATTATACAATAAGGTTTTATAAAAAAAGTATATGAAAAATTAATAAAACAAAAATGTATGTTTAAAAACACTTTTATATAATGTTATTTTTATTTAATAAAAAAACTTTATTTTAAATGAACTATTTTTTTTGCAAAAAAAAAAATGCCTAACATGAAAGCTTAAAAAAAATAAACTAATATTTTTTAATTTATAAAATAATATTTAATTTAGTCAACATAGTTTTTTTTATCAACAAGAAAAAATAAATTAATGTGAGTCACTTCAGAGTGTCCCAACTTTTATACAAATCTAAAAAGAAACTCTTAGTTCCTATAACAGACCAAACAAGAGTCTCTTACCAAAAAAATAACAAAATTTCTGTAAATATCCAAAATAACAACAAAAGTACAAACCAACATTGTAGAAGAACATAAATTAACTAGCCTCATACAAACCAAAAGATTAATACACCATTTATAATAAGAGAAAAAAAGATGAGGATGCCTTGGAGGTGACCCACGACCAGATCTTCAACTAAACAAGAGCAATATCAATCACACCTCCTTTAAAGATGACTTTATTCATGTGTTTCTAAATCTCACTTACCACAACAATTCATATCGCTCCCCAAACATCATTAACAAATTCATATGTTTTACCTAACTTAAACTGTAAAAAATGATAACAAGAGTACCCTAAACCCTAAAAAATGATAACAAGAGTCATTGTAATCCACAGACGTCACTCCTAACCAAACATAACACTGACTTCAGGCGAGCCAAACTATTTTTCACTCAAAGAACAAGTGACGACACGTCTCCTTTTCCGCCCACACAAACTACACAATAGACTATCGACCACAACCCCATGCCTTTCCAAATTGGTCTTAGTAGCAATCTTATTTGACAACACTCTCCAAGCAGTGACTTGAGCTTAGGGAAAAGCTTTACACATCCAAAACTTGTCAAACAAATTCTTATTTTCTCCCTCTACATCCTTCCTTAAAACGACATAGGCAGATTTAACCAAGTACCTTAAGGATCCCCATACTTCCACACTCAGCTATCCTCAAATCTCATGTCAGGCCTCAATGCTTAAAATTCCTGTAAAACCCACACTCTAACGACTTTTCCCATTCAAAAAGTCTCCTTCTTCAAGCTACATGCCAACGTAGTAATTAATTATTTTTTATTTTTAAAATTAAATTTTATTTAAGCCTAACTCAACCCCATAAAACCGGCTCAACACCCACTTATATACAATGAAAGGCTCTAATCTCTAGTCGATGTGGGATCTCCAACACACCCCCCTCACGCCAAGACTGCCAACTCGTGCGTGAGACTATATATTATGGGTGGTCCGATAGTGGCCCGATAGCGGGTGGCACGATAGGCCCAACAAATACTCGCTAGGATAGACTCGAAATGGCTCTGATACCATATTACGAAGTGAACTTTAAGCCTAACTCAACACCATAAAACCGGCTCAATGGGATTGAGGTTTGCACCCACTTATATACAATGAAAGACTCTAATATCTAGTTGATGTGGGATCTCCAACACTTTTGTCCTCATTTTTATTATAATTCTCATCCTGTTTTTTTTTTTCAAAAGCAAAATCATACTAGTTGGATGTAAGTAATCTTGTTCTATTAAAATTTTATCTATAAGAATTTTATTTTTACTTTAAATTCTCTTTATTACTATTTCTTTTTTTAACTTTATTAACATGCTTTTTTTTAGATTTTAATGATTTTTTTAGCTGTGAAATAATATTTTTTTAATTATAGTTCAACTTTTCATTTGTATTTTTTTTTATTTTGCTGATTTTTACTATATTTTTAGGAAGGGTGTTAAAATAGATTGAAATTCGTCACTCAACCTGACTCACATTGAGTTCACTCGGGTTGACTTAGAAAAAATATTTTTTAAATATGGGTCAAATTAGATCCCATTCACTTATTCGCAAGTTAAACAGATTCAAGTTTGATTGGAGGTGGGTTAACTTGTCTTATAATTTTTTCATTATAATTATTTACTACTTTTAATTATGTAGGTTGATACTTTAGTTTTTTTTAAGACTAGAAGGTTGTTTGATAATATTTGGATGATTTTGATGTTTAATTTATTTGTTTGCCTAATTATATAAGTTAATACTTTGATTTTTACTTAGTATCTTTATAATATTACTTCTTAATTATAGTTAATATTTAGCTAGATAGGTGAGCACCCTAATTATACTATTTATAAATAAGTTGAGTTGTGTCAATTCACTTTGATTGTACTGCAATCGATATGTTAAATGAGAAAGTAAAACATGTTTAACTATGCTAAATCGTAGAGAATTGAGTCAAGGTACAAAATTTTTGACTTACTAAAAAGTGAGTCAGGTTGAACTCACTCATTTTAGCTCAACATGTGATAAGTCAACCCATTTAAATTGGGTTGACTCACTTTGACACCCTAATTCCTAGAAGTCTTGATGTGTTTATCATTTCCTTTTATTATTGCTTGTAGTGAAAGCAATTTTCAAGTAAGAAAAATATTTTAAATTATAAGTGAAATTAATTATATTTTTAAAGTTTTAATTATTGTGAGAATGATTGCAAGTAAGTTGAATATATTTGGATTGATATAGTGCATTATTATGTTTTATTGGTTTTGCACATATTGATATCTTCAAATTAAGTAGTACTAGTTACAACGTGCAAAGCATTTTAAACTTGTTGAAATAGTTGGTTTCAAGATCGAGATTGATTTTCAAAAACTTATACAAAATTATAATAAGTATTGCATAATTCGTTTAGCAGATGGGATTCTATTGAGTAACTTTTATTTAAAGAATGAGGATTAATTTCAAACTTGATTCATCCAATGAGTTTTGTTTCGATGGATTTGATAGGTTTTCCTATAAAATATCAATGTGATAACAATGAGATAATTTTGTATTTAAATTCGCTCAACAGCTTGAATCTTGCTTACTGAATTTGCTTTGATTCAAAATAATATATTTGAATGAGTTGTGTGAATTAAATTTATTATAAATTTTTATTTATATGTATTGTATATGATTATTGAGATATAACTTTATAATATTATTAAATTGATTAATGATATGTTAGAGTTGAATTAGTTAACTAACATGATGATATGCTGATCCAATTTTGTGGATTTTAGTATTAAACATATGAACCTACAAATAAAAAGAAGACATCATTGCTTAAGTGATGTTTTAAATAAAGTAGATTAAGACATTATGTGGTATGAGATTAAGGAAAATTTCTTGCATTACAGTTTAAGTGTACAATTATTTTTGAATTGAATTTATCTTGACGTATAGAGTTGAGATCCATGTGTAGATCAAAAGTGTTTAAAATATATTAAATGTTAATATCGGATGCATCAGGCTTAATATATATATTTTTAAAAATGTTTATTTATTATTTTTTATCTTATACCAATTTTGAGTTAATGTATATGCGTTAATTTAAAATGTTTTGAAATATACTATATAGTTTCTTTGAATTTGTGATGTATTTGTTGAGTATGAAGCCATGACCAATTGGGTTGGGCTGACTAGACACCATGTTTAGTGGGCGAGCTTAATCATTGTATCTCTTTTATAATCTTTATTTAAAGATATCACTGTACTTGTAATTAGTGTGCAACACGATAAAATGAAAACCTACTAGTTGTCTGTGTGGATGTAGGTTGCAGTTGGCGACCAAACCACGTTAAATCTTGTGTTATTTATTTTTTGCAATTGATTCGTGATTATGTGTGTTGTTTCTGCGTGTGTTTTTTCCATCAGTACTACTATGACTTATGATTAATTTGTATATCAGTGTATATTGATCTTAATGCATGATAAATTGTTATTTGTTCTTTGATTTTATCTTATTATTATAATTGTTATATGTTGAGATTGTGTTGCATGCTTAGAAAACAATTATGGACAACTAGTGAAATATCTATTACTATATTATGATTAACTTGTAAAAAACCCTAAAAAAAATAAAGCAAATATGTTAAATAATGGTTTATGTCTAACTCATCTACAAATATGATCACACAATTTAATAAAATAACATGAAGATAAAAATATATATAAAAAAGAAAGATATACTAAACAAAGGCAAATGAAAAATGAAGGATAAAAAGTAAGAGGAATACGTATGTAAAAAAGAAGAACAGAAGAGCATAAATAAAAATATAAAATTAAAAAACAATTGTTAAATATGAAAATTTTAAATCTAACATGTTAAAAACGGTTTCTCTTGGGGACTTTATGAGATTACCTTAAACAAAATATCAAAATAGTCTATTAACTTGTGTAGATCAGAATATAAATATTAAAGATAAAAAATATTTAATAAAAAGTATACATAATATTCATATTATAACAATTATAGATTATAGATTTTTAAGCATATGTGATTTATTATTTTTAGGAAAGGAGGGACTTTATGCCTCTATATATTTTAAAAAACTAATATTAATAATGGTGGTTATGTAAATAAAATAAAATAATGGAAGATTACCCATTTTGATAGTTTTTTAATTTTTTAATTTTAAAATATAATTAAGAATAAAATAGGAATATTAAATGTATAATTTTTTTTATATATTATTATTATTATATATTAATTTTAAAATATAATTAAAAGTAAAATAAAAATATATTATTATAGATAATAGTGGTTACATAAAAAATGGATAATTACCCTATAATTACTTTTAGTATTTATATAGTTTTATTTTTATTAATTTAAAAATATAATTAAGAGTAAAATATTAATATAAAATATGTACGCTAATTTTTTTTATATACATTGCCATAGATTATAAAATACAAATAGAATATGTATTTTGGAATAACCAATTAATTACTTCACATAGCTGCATCCTCCCTTCCATTTTGAATATCATTTTGAAATAGGAATTAATTATTTAAGGAAAGATTCATATTAAGTAGCTTATAAGGTAATGATGAATAACTTATATGGTTATAAAATTATACATTTTGAAAAATTAATTTTCTATCTAAATCTCTATATATTAGTTTTTGACTTTAATTAATTTGAGTTTAAAATTTATAAATATGTTTGACAATAATTAAAGTAAGAGAAACTTATCAAATATGACTAGTACAAGAGATCTTTCTCAATAAAGGTGAGATTACACTTTAAATGAGTTAAAAATAACTTATAAAAAGTTTATATTAAGTAAACGCATTTATATTTTGACAATATATTTGATAAAAATGTATTTTTACAATAGAAGGAGCAGAGTAAAATAATAGATTAAATTAAATTAAATTAAATTAAAAATTGTAATAGAAAACAAAATGACTTTAAAATAGGCGTGATGGGAAGTAAATCGGGAATTAAATATACAAGCCGAGAATAATGGCAACATCATAACGTGAAAGAAATAACTTGATAGGCAAGTCTCATTGTTGCCTCAAACATATAAATAGCTAAAGCCACCCCCTTCTTTCTTCTCCTTCGCCCTCTCTCTCTCTATCTCTATCTCTCTCATTTCTCCTTTTCTTTGTTTTCTAGTTTCATTCAAGGTGATTTTCCTTTCCCTATTTTCTACCCTCCTCGATATCTCAAATTTCTGCCCCTTCTTCACCTTCTTGTTATTTTGTTCGATTGGTTTGGATTTGTTTCAGGCCCGTTAACGCGATTTCTGCGCCGCTGAAAAGAGCAGTAACTGATAAATCAGGTACCTTCTCGATCCCCTCTCTCTCCGCCTATCGTGAAACGATCCGAATTTTTTATGTCATTGTGTGATACGTGTTCCAAAATCAAGAACGAAACCAATTGCACCTCATGTGTTCCGATAATGGCCTTGTAGCAATTAATCATTGATCAAAGAGTCGTCTCTGTTTTTTCTATTTCCTTCTGAAACTGTTTTTGTTTTGCATTTGCCTGATATGTGCAAAATGCCAGGGGTGTAATCAAAAGGTGGTGCTTTTTGGGCCAAAGGGACATGAAAAAATTCAGCCGAAAACGTCCTCGTTTTTGCATTGTTTCGATTTGTTTTCTCCTGCTACTGTAGGCCTTTAATTGGTTTTTCATTTTTTTAATATCTCGGTCATTTATGACATTTTCACACATACATACGGACTTAAATTTTATATTTGATTGAAAATGTTTAAATTAAACCATATTAATACACCAGCATAGTGCATGGTAATTGACCAATGAAATGATTTGACAACCCATGTGTCAAGACCGGAGTGTTTCTCATCTACCATTTGCCTCTCAATTAAGAAAAGTAGAAAATAATATGATGTAGTTGAGTTTCTAATCTTTTTTTTATGGTTATAGAAGATGTTAAATTTTCGGAAACATGCATTTGGTTTACTAAAATAAAAGCACTAGAATAATTTTGTTAGTGCATATGCCAGATTTAGGGTTAAAGTTTTTCACGGGTTAATGCTTTTTGTCATCCACAGAACTTTTTCAACATTGACCTTAACCTAGGCCAAATGGCTGCCAACTATAAGTAACAACTGCATATTCTAAAAAGCAAATTTGATATGCACCCTATAAAACAGGCAATTTTGGCGGAGGCTTAATCGATTTTCTACAATTTCTCTCTCCCTCTCTCTTATTTATTTTACTATCCTTTTATTGTATTTTTTTGGTGGGAGAGTTATTGGAGTATGGTTATGTCCTTAACTTTTGTTCACGTTGGCCGTTGAAGTGTCTAGTCAATGAAGAAATTTTTTTTATGATCATATGAATACTAATTTTTATAATTTATATATATATTGAAATGTGAAGGTCGTGCATTGGATCTACAGCTACAAGTGACAGGCTGACAGCTACTTTTTTTTCTCCAATTTTAGCTCGGGTAGGTCCATCACCGAACTTTCAAGTTTCAATTGCATATCACAGATATAACTGCACGTATACATGACTCATACAGTGCACTACCTACACACATCTTTATCAAGTGTTGATTTTTTTAATCAGCAAAAATAAGTGTTAATATTTTATGCCATTTCTCCCAAATGTTGCTATAAACAATTAAAACAATAATTATTACTCCATTAGAGCACTTCCAATGGTCTACCTAAAGGTATGCTTCTTAACTTGTTTAGTGACTCCTATCTTGTAATATTAGATGTACAATTTTATCAGTCGTCCACATACGGTGTAAATTTCTGTATTAATTTATTAGACAATATATAGTTTATGCTTTCCTCGGTTGCAGATTTTATAACAATCACTCTTTATTCAGAAGACCCACATATCAATATCATCATCCCGTTACAAATGCAATGCGATATATGAAAAGGTATTTCGTTAATATTGTTTTTTTTTTCTGTAAGTTTAGAAGAAAGTAGTTTCTCTCTTATTCAGTCTCATTATTTACATTATATATATATATATATATATTAATTGAATAACTTTGAAAACAAGCACGGCCTATTCTAGGAAACAAAATCTTAGAAAACAATATCCCTGAGACCGTAGAATTGATATGGTAATAATAAAAACAAGATACAATCAATATACAAAATTAAAAAATAATAAAAATCAATATACATTTTTTTTTCAAGTTTATGAATAAGTGTTATCCATTTCCCAGCTCAGATATAATTCTTTTAAAGTTACTTTGTCCGGCCGGTCCTTTGGTAAGTACGTGTGCAAGTTATTCTTGAGTGCAAATCATGTCATTGTCATGTTTTTCTTGATGAAATGTTTGTTCATTTTAATATGTTTAGTTCTATAATGTCACGCTAAGTTGTGAGTTATGCTGATTGTAGATTTATTGTCACAATATAATTTCATAGGTTCAACTAACTTTATTTTAAAGCTCTCAAATATAATTTTCAGTCATAACAATTCATATATTCCTTGAGCCATTGCCTGCACTAGATCTATTCTCTCCCTCTCTGCTTCAGTTTTGAATGGAATTACTCTTTTGAACCTTATTTTATGATCAAAAAACAGATGTGAGATTTCTCCCTTAAACTTTCTTCTCTTAAAGATGAGGATGGTTAAAATAGCTAACTTGCTCATTGAACGTGACATCCCTTGACACATTTTACACAAACAATTTTTTGGAAAAAAAGATGAAAATATTTATTACTTTTTTGTGTGACAGAATATACTTTAAGAAAACACATTTAATAGTCATTAGGCCAAGTTTTTTCCTTTGTTGCCTGTGAACATGCATAAATAATACACCGAAATATTTCCGGTGGAAGCTTAAGTGTACGAGTGATGTGTGGATAGCATGAGTGTAGAATTGAATATGTCCTCAATTTTCAGGAACAACAACATGATTTGCTTAACCTCCTTTCTTTGGAGGACTTCTTTTGTATCCACAATATTTGTTTTAGGGTTTTCCATGCAACTTCCAACATTTTTCCCTAGTTCGTGACTTGTTTCAATAAGTATATCATACTCCATTTTTCTTCTCCATCTTTGTAAGTGAGCCTCCTTTTGTTTGATTTGTAACCACGGTTGTTGTTCCTTTACAACAACCATTGCCGAACTTTCTGCAATAGGAGTCTATAGCATTAGACTCCTACTTTCTTCGCTCTAAATAATTGCCGTGACTTTATTGAGTCTTGAAACTTTCTATTTCCCAATATTTGAATTTCGACTTGAGCATATTCTTGGTTTAGACCTACCAAAAAATCATACACTCCATCATGTTCAATGTAAGTGTCTTAGGTTGGCTGAATCCTCATAACACTTGGCCTTATTGACCTTGTAGTGATCAAATTCCATCCACAAAGCTCTAAGTTGATTATCACACTCAATAACAATTTCGGTGTACTATTCGGCTACTATGGTTTTGACCTTCACATAATAAATTTGTGCAACATCCTTTGCCTTGGAATAGGTTTCCTCTATTGCGATCCATATTGCTTTTGCTAAATTGAGGATCATACATGTATCATTGATTTTTGGAACCATTGAATTACATACCATACCATGATCATGGAATCTTCTTCATCCTATGACTTGATGTAGGATAATCTTTTGCAAGGTTAAATGGCTAACATTTCCTTTCCCTTTCAAAATGGTCTTAATGAAGTGTGACCATTTGAGATAATTTTTTCCATTCAACCAATAGAGGAATGAACATTTTGTAATTATCCTGCCGGGCTTGTCTCCATTTTCCATTTCAACCATTATAAATATGTGCAATTAAGAGACAAAGAGAAAGAATGTATCTAGACAAAAAAAACACACAACAAATACTATGATGAATCTGGACAAAAAATGAATCGTACAACAATAAAGATTATAATACAGTAATGGAGGTTGTAATTAAATCACACGACCTCCCAAGATTTAGGAACTCTAATACCATCTCAAGTTTAGAAGAAAATAATTTCTTTTATCCTAGTAATAAAAATAAGAATAAACTAATATATATATATATATATACCGAATTAAAAAACAATAAGAATCAAATATGAAACTTACTAAAATATCTCTACTCTTTTGTTTGATCTTCCTAACATGATTATTTTCCGCTGTATTTCATGACAAAACCCCGTTTGGTTGCTCTGTAACTATGCTTATGATTCTCCCGGTTAATTAAACTTTCAGGGAAATCCGTGCTTGATGGACTGCTCACACAGTGACAAGAGAACATTAAAGCGGTGGTTTTTCATAGACAAAAGGGTTGGTTGAGCGAAGATAAAAAGTCGAATAGGCAGCACATAAAATCAACCCTGTTTGTGACAAAGTCACACGCTCATAATCATTTCTTGCTCTCTTTAATATACGTTCGTGCCCCTCAAATAGTTTAGCTTTAGCTTGGTTCAATGGATTTGAAGTCCTCTCATGTTTCTCCTGTTCTCACTGACCCTGTTCCCGTCAACAAGTCAAGGCTTCGAATGCATTCTAGTCTGCTAGCTTATTCCCAGCAAGATTCACCTGTCTCTCCAGGGAAGTGCTCAAGAAGCAATTCAAGGAAAAGTACGGGGAGTGTCGATGATGTGAGGTCCAATGGTTGGTTGGATGCCATGAAGGCTTCTTCCCCTCCAAGGAAGAAGCTACTTAAAGGGTCCAGTGTTCAGGTTGCTTCAATTGACTTTGAGATTGAAGACTATTGTACATGGATGGTAAATTTGCTACATAGTCTCATGATTTCGTCATTTAGTTCTTTGGTTGGTTTATTCGGGATCACAATCGTGGTTTCGTCATGTTCCTTGATATTATGAAAAATTGTACACAAATACAGTTGATATAGTCTCAATTGCGATTGCATTATGATTGCCGACACCAAAAAAAACCTTGATGTTGCTACCAACATCACAGTCGTAGACCGTATTCTAACACTATCTTTGATCCATCTCGCTTAAAGTTTCTTTTTTTCCTTTCTAGTTTGTCTTTGATTTGTTTCCTTTTACCAGCTTGAATATCCTTCAGCACTAGACTCTTTTGAGAACATCGTTGACCTTGCTCAGAATAAGAAGATTGCCATGTTTCTAGATTATGACGGCACACTTTCACCGATAGTAGATGATCCGGATTGTGCCTTTATGTCCGAATCTGTAAGTAGTACATACTGGATTGTCATTATATATATATATATATTAGGTACAATTAAGTCAATTCTTCGGTAGTTCTTAATTAATGTAAGTTCTCTCTCTTTCTTCTTAAAATTATGCTTAGATGCGTACAACTGTGAGAAGTGTGGCAACGTATTTCCCCACAGCAATCATCAGTGGAAGAAGCCGTGACAAGGTATCCAGGGTGATTATTGGTTTTATTATTTGTTCAGTTAAGAAGTATTCATACTTTTCTTTATCAGATTTACTAAGTCATAAAAGCGTGTTACTTTAATTTTCAGGTTTTTGATCTTGTTAAACTAACAGAGCTCTACTACGCTGGTAGTCATGGGATGGACATTATTGGCCCTGTTAGTGAGACTTTGTCCAAAAATCACCCAAATTGTGTAAAGTCTACAGACCATGAGGTGTGTAACAGTAGTGAATCAATCATGGATTGTTGCCACCGTTTTGTACGCATTGAATATATGTCAAAGGATTCCGAAGTTCACTATGTCTCTGTATTTGAATGTGTCTAGGGAAAGGAAATAACTCTCTTTCAACCTGCGAGAGAATTCCTGCCTATGGTTGATGAGGTGCGAGTTCTCTTTCGAATATTAAGCGAGAACCATGAGTTTTTTCATGAATTGGAAAGAAACTAATGAAGAGATGATTTCATACAGGTTTTTAGAACCCTCGTCGAGATTACTAAAGATATAGAAGGCGCAAAAGTTGAAAACCACAAATTTTGCGTTTCTGTACATTACCGTAATGTAGAGGAGAATGTAAGCTTTGGTTGCACCAACCATGAGGAGTTGATACCTTTTTCTAATCCTGATAATTTCATAATCTAATTCTTTTTTTACATTTTAAATGGACCGCAGAATTGGACAACAATTGGACAACTTGTCCATGATGTCTTGCAAAATTACCCTCGTTTACGTTCAACTC
The DNA here is from genome assembly GCF_000499845.2 of Phaseolus vulgaris. Classification (NCBI taxonomy): domain Eukaryota; kingdom Viridiplantae; phylum Streptophyta; class Magnoliopsida; order Fabales; family Fabaceae; genus Phaseolus; species Phaseolus vulgaris. Next base: position 44,632,880 of record NC_023757.2, on the reverse strand, counting down.
ATGGACGGAAGGTATTGTAATATTAGCCGTTCTTAATTGGAAAATGGACACTTTGTTCTTTTGCACAATTTTTAAACATTTTATCATTTAACTAGTGATTTAAAATTTTAGTAACTAGCTATTTATGTTTGTTCACGTTCAATTCGCTACCATATAAACTTCCGAAGGTATAGAGTATCCCAAAGTACTCCGATTTATTTATTTTATTTTTTGTAAGTAAAAAAAACCAATATAAACCTCCTTTGTTGTGGTAGGTTTTAGAAGTCCGTCCTGTGGTTGATTGGAATAAAGGAAAAGCTGTTGAGTTTTTACTTGAATCTCTAGGTAAGAACCTCTCTTCTGCCTCTGATTATTTAGAATACAAACCAAGCTTATGATATTATTAAAAGCGCAAAATGTTGTTTTGCAGGATTAAATGATAGTGATGATGTGCTTCCCATCTACATTGGAGATGATAAAACTGATGAAGATGCATTCAAGGTATTGAATTTAAGCATTTTCGGTGCTTTCTTTGATAAGACAGATTATTATGCTAGGAATTTTAATGATTGCAAGGTGCATGTGCTAAATATATAGGTGCTGCGAGAGAGCAGTAGAGGTTATGGGATTTTGGTTTCGTCGGTGAGGAAAGAAAGCAATGCCTTCTACTCTCTCCGAGACCCCAGTGAGGTACAAATCCCTGCATAGTTGATATGCATCTTGGCTGAGCAATTATTTTGTCTGATTCTTCTTTTTGTCAGAACTAAGATTACTACTATAATACGTGCAGGTCATGAAATTTCTCCAACTCTTGGTGAACTGGAAGAGACAAGAAAGATAGCATGGGAAGAAGTAAAGGCCAAAGACTATAATATGGATAGCATTTTATTTTATACAACACCAATTACATAGATTTTCTAGAATTGATTATTTCTTCCTCCACTTTCATTTCTATTAAGTTATTACGAATAAAATCTACTGAATTCTGCGGATTTGTGGTTATTATTCCTATATATACCATCTTAATATCGCTTTTTTAATCTTTTCAACTTGTAGTGGTTGAGTGAAAGATTTTTTGCAGCAGCTTCCAAATGTTTCCAATTATTTAGCATTTTGTTAAAGCTGGATTAGTACGAATGTATTATGATGAACTGCTTCTTAGCAAGCAAAATGATATAAAAAACAGTAATATTATTTATACATTAAATTTTAATAATAATTTATGCAATTTTTATTTTCATTTTATCACCCATCACTCCTTTTGTCACGAATCTCACTCTTTTTTATTATATTTTTTCTACATAAATATATCATTTATTCTATGTGCATGGTAGAATCAATGATGAAACTATTTATAAATATATGATGTTTTTTCGATCCTGAAAATATATAATATTTAACCGTTTGCATCAGCTTTATAATTGTGATGGAAAGTAACTGTAGGATGATTAGGACGTTAGAAAGAAAAGAAAGAAACAGAGAACAAGACACGACGGAAGCAGTTAGGGAATTGACTATCTATCTATTTACTGCATTTCTCTTATCTTCTTCTCAAACCCACCAATCTTTCCAACCATGGCCGCTCAGATCCTAGCGCCCTTCCACTCCCGCTCCCTCACCTCCCCTCCTCCCTCCTCTCTCTCTGCCCTCTCCTTCCTCCGCCGCATCTCCGTCGCCGCCAATCCCTCTCTCTGCTGCCTCCTCCTTCCCACCATCCCCTCCCTCCGCGCCCTATGCACACGCGACGAAATCATCTGTAGTTACAGCAAAACCTTGTCCAAGGTTGTCGGAAGGTAACAACGACAACAGCACCAGTAATCGCTCTTGTTCCTTATTCCTGTTTTATCTGTATTTTATGTGTTTTATTACTCGGTGCAAATTTTTATTAGATTGGATTGTCCTAATATAACAGGAAGAAAAAAAGGTACCTCTTTGTTTGGTGGTATGATAAATAGCTTGGTTTAAGTTTTTATTTTTTTATAATTAACAGAATGAGTATTTTTTATGATAATATGAATATTTTCTTAATATTAATAAGGTGTTGAGGTTGAAGATATGCCTTTCGTACGTGGTTTCTTGTTTTTGGGCTGACTATTTCGAGTGTTTAGTTTTGATTTTTATAGTGAAGAGGAAGCTAGGATGAAGATATCTTCGGTTGTACCAGAACAGCCGCCTGTACCAGAAGAGCCGCTTGTACCAGGAGAGCCGTTTGTACCAGGAGAGCCACCTGTACCAGAAGAGCCGCTTGTACCAGGAGAGCCGTTTGTACCAGAAGAGCCGCCTGTACCAGAAGAGCCCCTTGTACCAGGAGAACCGTTTGTACCAGAAGAGCCGCCTGTACCAGAAGAGCCGCTTGTACCAGGAGAGCCGTTTGTACCAGAAGAGCCACCTGTACCAGAAGAGCCGCTTGTACCAGGAGAACCGTTTGCACCAGAAGAGCCGCCTGTACCAGAAGAGCCGCTTGTACCAGGAGAGCCGCTTGTACAAGATTAAAGGTATATGTGGTTTTGAACCTTCAGGGTTTTGTTTGTATTTTATGCTGGTGGGGATTTCTTATACAGGGTTCTGTATTTGGTATTGCAGAATTGCCTGGAGTTCGGTACGTGCTTCCTGATTCGTATTTGAAGGTTAAGGAAAAGGATTATGGAGGTAAACTCTGTTGTTCTGTTGTCTGCCTCTTTGTGTGCATTTGATGTTTGAATTATGGTTGTTGTGCCTTTAGTTCCATGAACGTTTTTTTATAACATAAGCGTAGCGTGGCATGTTATGACTGTTAGGATGTTTCATAGTGGTTTATGATTTAAATTCCTGCCTCAGAGCCACAAATGCCATAACCATGCACTCTGTGAACTTTTTCCTTTTCCCGATCAGGTGAGCCCTTTGAGTGAAGGGAGAATGTTGTGAACAGAGACTGCTTATTTTTCTAGCCTATCTAGATAATGAAGAATGTGCCAAGACAACATGGAGTTTAAGCCACGTTTCTCAACAAATTAAATCTTATTTTCTTACTAGTTAGTCCTATTTCCTAATGAACCTGCATGTTGTGTATCTGAAGTTCACAATTTTTTTATGGCTAAATTCGATCTATTGGCTCCTCCTAATGCTACACTCTAATTTTATTTTTTGATGGCTACGTTTTATTTGGGATGACGAAACTCTAAGAGTGAGGTGTTCTGCATTGGTGGTTTGGAGTGATGTTGGAGGTAACATTTAGCTGCAACGAGGTGCGGTGGAGGTCGTGTGGTGTTTCCGATAAGAAGGGGTGGTTAAATAAGGGTTTGGGGTGAATAGTAGAAGATAAGTTTTTAGATATTGAGGTTCATAAAGGAATTTTGGATCCAGATATCCTATAGATTTTTATTATAATTATTAAGAAGTCTGAAGATTGCAATATGGAACTGACATGTATTTTGGTTAAGAATGTGAAATCTGGAAAATAAAGTTTGGAATTGTACTGAACGGTCATAAAGTGGAGAATGTTTACAACTCGAATTGTGTAAGTAGCCGTCATAAATTCGGGACGAACTCTAATTACCATCAATGATATGAGTAGAACAATAACTCAATAAGTTTTTATTGCTAAGTGGTTATGAGTCATAAATAAATGACTATCATGAGGTCACTCCAAGGGTAACTTAATGTACCTTTTTCGTATGAACATTTGACACTCATCTATATCTAGAAGTAATCTGCTTATAAATAACTAATTACAAATAAATTATCTATATCTAGAAATAACTTGCTTACAAATAACTAATTTAGAAGACTATCTTTAAGTTAAAGTGGCTTATTAGTAATTAAAGGTGAAATTATTTGAATGCCTTGACTTGACATATAATATGTATACAATATATATATATATATATATATATATATATAAAATCAAATTTGAATTTAAATAAAAACTAAGAAAAAGATATAGTTAAAATTATCGATATCTATTTGATATACATGATGAAATAGGAACATAAATAACAAATGAAAAAAATAATGAGGAATATAACAATAATTACGTTGCACTCTCTTATTCTGTTAAACATTTGATAACGTTAGTGTTTGAAAAACAAAGGAAAATTGTGCGGGATAATTTATCTGAATAATTATATTAATAATATTATTAATATTATTAATAATATTATTAATATTATTAATAATATTATTAATATTATTAATAATATTATTAATATTATTAATAATATGTTTTTCATATTTTTGTATTTTCTTTATTTTTTCTTCTTTTAATAATACTTTTGTCATGTGATGATGACAAATGATTGTTCTTATTTGAAGTGTCAACCTAGCTGAGATGTCAAGTTGTATAATGATGTCTAACATGAGAGCTTTTATTAAAAAAACACTTGTGTAAAGTATAATAACTTTATTACTTTTTGTAGTGAATATAAACTTCTGTGTTACTAAATACAATGAAATTCTTGTATTAAAACCATTTAGAAGAAACAAATTTATCAAAATAAAATTGTAGACAATTAAAATTATTAATTTTATTAAAAAGTTATAAATTTATACCTTTCTTGGTTATCCATTATAGTCGTGTTGAAATATTTACTATCAGAAATTAGAAGAAACTTGTTATTACAAAAAAATAATGTATAGAAATTGTTAAATTCATCTTCATATATTAGAACAAAGATATGAAAAATAAGAATAGTTTTGGATTAAAGAATTTACATACCAGATATGTATGGCTGTCACAATATGTTTCAAACATTTTCAAATATTTCTATGTAAACCACATTGGTAGTTGAATTATTGGTATTTCCATTATCATCCAAAATCAATATTTTCAACCCTTTCTTGGATTTCAATCTAGAAACAACAACATATAGTTGTCCATGTGTAAACACTGGACGTGGTAGATATAGACCAACTTTATTAAGCATTTGACCTTAACTTTTATTTATTATCATAACAAAGCACAAAGATATTGGGAATTGTATTATTTGAAACTTAAAAGGCAGGCTTGATTCAAAAGGAGTCAAGTTCATTCTAGGAATAAATATTTTATCACCAATATTTTGTCATGTAATAACTTTGGCACCAATAATATTCTTCCTCAAGTGAATTACTTGTAATCTTGTTCCATTTCAAAGTCCATTGGCTTAATGAATATTCCTTAGAAGCATTATTGAAACTCCAACTTTTAATTTAACACAATGATTAGGAATTCCCGAACATTTGATATCATTTAAAAATTCTGTTGTAAACCATTCAGCTTGAGCATTTTCTTGTTCATCAGATTGGCAAGGGGTGTTTGAACTTAAATAACTAACTTCTTATTTGGGGATTAAGGATAAGATGAACTCATTCACTTAGTCTACACATTCTGTAGTAGGACAGAGTATTTCCCCATCGTCAAAAAATCCATTAGAGGTAAGATTTTGCATGTAGCCTGGATAAACAAATTCAACCAATTGCAATAAAGGTTGTTGAACATGTAGAATTAAAATGTCTTCTGGTATTTCAATAGTTGCTTGTCCCAACTCATTTAAGTCCATATCTCCATCTCCAATATGAAGTATCCAATTAGCAAACTCTTTTATTTTTGTTGCAATTTGCATTGATTTCTCACTATTTAATCTCATATTCTCTGTAAGTTTCAAGACTTTGCAATGTTTTCATAATTCCGCGTAGTTTATTGTTGCCTTCACAATGCCATATCTTGATCCATTTTTTACAACATGCAATATCTGTCTAAAATCTCCTCCCAATACAATGATTTTACCACCAAAAGGTTTATGAGCGCTATCTTGACTTTCAACCCTCATGACATCCCTTAGAGTTCTATCCAGAGCTTCAAAACAGAATTTATTGATCATTGGAACTTCATCCCATATAATTAATTTAGTTTAAATCAACAATATGGTACGAAGACTTCCTTGAGGTATGTTGCAGGTTGATTGTTCATTTATTAACAAAGGAATGCAAAAGGTAGAATGAGTTGTTTTCCCTCCCGAAAGTGATAAAGAAGCCATACCGCTAGAAGCTACATTCAATACAATCAACCATTTTGATCTAATGGCAGTAGAAAAATTTATCCACATAAATTTTTTTCTTGTGCCACCATAATCGAATAAGAAAAAAATCGCCAACTTCTCATAGTATTGTTGTCATTATATTCTCATAGACATCCACTTGCTCAGTAGTTAGAGATTGAAAAAGAAAAGAATACATTTAAGACATTTTTATTTTGTCATAATTTAATTCATCAATAATGAATCCATTCTCATAAATAAAAGAATCTGAATGAATAGGTTGTGGTAGACTACTAAAGTCCTTTAAAGACTTACCATTTGAAATTAATAAGTCTTTTACTTGTAGAAGACAAAAGTTTTGTATTTGAGTATCTTCAATGGTAAGGCCTACCAAAAAATTAATATGTCATAGAAGGTATTTATAAAATTTGAGGAAAACATAAATTTATACCTGGTAGGTTAAACTTTTTTCTTTTTTGGTATATAATGTCATCTGATAGTAACTTCCAAGTTTTATTCCACACTTCATCAGGTCTAGACATAGTATTCATGAGTAACAATGTAACAAACAATCTTTTGAACCGAATTCCTGATGTGAGTTGATTTTAGATGTTTTCTTTTAAGGTGACACTTTACTTAAGATTGAGATTTTAGCACAATTATGGTGAGAACCATAAGAAGATTTCCTCTGAACACGAAACCAAGTGGTTAAGTAAGTGTGAAGGTTCACTTCACAAGGACAAAGAGAAAAACAAGAATAAGGGTGACAATGATGCAAAGGCGGAAATTAAAGAACATAAAGGAAACAACAAAATGATTTGACCGAATGGAAGAGACGGAATTAAACAAGAACATATAACAAAGAGAATTGATGGAATGGAAGATGAAAAACAAAGATGAAGGAAAAGGAAGCTTATGGATGATGGAATGAAAGGATGAACACGCCACTTGGATGGTAGATTCTCCAAAATAAGTGTAGAAGACCGCCACTTGAGAGTTCTCAACTCACTCAAGATAAGACCTAAATGTTAGAAGACTCAAGCCTCACACACCTTACACAAATTGTGCAGAGTAACTTTTCTATTCAAATTCAACATGTAAAATACAACACTAGGTAGGTCTCCTATTTATAGGTGAAGGAGCCTTGGAGAACAAGCTAAAGGGGTAGGATGGGAAAAGGGAAAAAATTGGCAGCCTTAGGGTTTGACTAAGTCAAACCCGCATCCTAGGCTTGTCCTTCTAGAAACTAGGTCAAAATGTCTTCCAAAAGGGCTAGGAACAAGCTAAAATGATAACTACAACCCTATTATGCTAAAGGCGCCTTATTTTAGTCTATATTTTTCGTTTGTACCCCCAAAGTGAGCCCAATTATTTAAAACATATTTGTATCTTATCAGAAGATCCAAAGGTAGAATAGTTGGTGTGTTGGTTTATGCCCAACTCCTATTGTGAGGTCCACGTGATCCTTGGTGGGGTCTGAAATTGTTTGCTGAGATGATTGTTCGTCTTGTGCTTTGTCTTTTGCTTCCTTGGTCATCTTCGTAGCTACTTGGGTTGTATCAATTCTTGAAGCAAGGTTATTGGCCTTTGTAGTGGCATCAATAAATTCTTTATCATCTGCCAATAGCCCCATTGCATAGCAAGCCTCTTTATATGTTTTGTAAATTACCCCATTAACCGTCTTGATGTTATCATAATTACAACATCCTTTTTATAATTCAACAATATCCTAAGATAATATAATTCTCCTGACCCAAGAGAAATATATGTAAGCCTTTCAATACTAACACCCATCTTCCTTGGCTTCCATTCTCTTCATTCTGCCATCCAAACAAATAGGCTAGGATATTCAGAATAGGTCAAATGCTAGATAAATTTTATTAGCCTCAAACCAAGCTAAAAACATTGTTCGTTTATGTTCATTTGTGTTCAATATTTCATCAATTTCTTCATTGTCTTTAAATAGAATGGGTTCCTCGTATAATAGATGAAAAGTCAACCTTTGAACTGGAGGCCATCTAGTTGACAATCTAATTTACAAAGCATGTCAAGCATCAAACAATGGGAATTAAATAAGATAATTTTCTTACTTTAGTTGACATAAATTGAGTGTTGAGCAATATTGAGTTATAATATCAACACATTTCAATCAACGTTGCAGATAACTTAAATGTAGAACTGGTGGAAGGAAATATATAAAAGATAAGAAACTAATTGTGTACGTGTCATACTTGTACAGTTAAGTCATAGAAAAAAATAGGAAGTATCTTGATCCCTTCGTGTCAACAACAAGCAGACTTTGCCTAAAATCACCTCCTAATACAACAACTTTACCATCAAAAGGTTGGTTACTGTTCTCTTCATCTACAACCTTCATAATAATAATATCATAAAATAATTATAATAAAAATACTATAAAATTGTATATATTAATTTTAATTATCATTTTTAGAATGATTTGATATAATGTAATGTGTAGATTTTGGAACATACTAAATAAATTTCTCGTGTAAACAAATCATTACATATTATAATAAATAATTCAATAATTTTCAAATATAAATACTTCAAATTTTCAAATAAATAAATTCTTAAAGTAATAAGTGGAAGTCATTATTAACAATATTTACTGTTGCAACCATTTTTATTTTCATAGTAATTAGTTTTTATGTTTTTTTTATGTAGATTTTGTAGAAGTAGTATTATTTTAATTTGTGACTTTATTTGAACATTTGTTAACATATTTTAAGAAATACTTTGTTAAATTAACACTAATTGTAATTTTCAAATAAATAAATTCTTAAAGTAATAAGTGGAAGTCATTATTAACAATATTTACTGTTGCAACCATTTTTATTTTCATAGTAATTAGTTTTTATGTTTTTTTTATGTAGATTTTGTAGAAGTAGTATTATTTTAATTTGTGACTTTATTTGAACATTTGTTAACATATTTTAAGAAATACTTTGTTAAATTAACACTAATTGTAATATTTTATGTTAATGTGAGCTTGATTATTTAAATAAATAAAAAGATAATGGAAAAGTCATTTTATTCCAAATAACGTGAGATATTAAAAATAAGTACCTGATATTTTCAATTTATTGATATTGATTCCAGTTAAAGAAGATCGATAAATATTTGCAATAGATAGAGAAAAATATTTGCAATATTTATTTGAAGAAATTTGTTTTAAAAAATGGATTTAAATGATAAACAGGAAGCAATGCCAAATAAAATATTCCATAAACCACATTTAATTGTTTTCATCTTTTATTACTAATTAACTTTTTTTAAAAAAAACCAGAAAAATATTTATGGTTATATGCATATTTGTTTGGATTTGTTGAATTACACAATGTTTGGAATTCTTCCCCATTTTACTCTAATAATGATTGTCTATTGAGCTTCTTCTCTATTTTTATACCATTATTCTTTGTTATATTTTTAAGTTGTTTCTCTTAATGGACTTGAGAAAAGAGAATCACATTAAATAAGAAAATAATATAAAATAAGGGAATAACATTAAATTACATTAAATAAAATTATAAAAGAAAACACACAAAAAAAACACATTTAAGAACATAAATCAATGACATGACAAATCGTTTGAATCCATGCGACAATCGTGTCTTCTGATAACAAATTTAATATTTATTAATAAAAATAAATTTTATTATAAAATAAACTAATTTTTTGTATCATATTTAAATAATAATAATAATAATAATCATAAAATAATTTTAATAAAAATATTATAAAATTTGGTAAGTAACAATAAATACTTATGTAAAAAAAAAAATCATCATAAAAGGTGTATAGCTCGAATTTAATAATTTGGTATGTTAACACCTACTTTAAAAATAATTTTATCACCTTCTTTGAAGTCATTTAACATATATAAATTCTTTCACCTCACTCTAAATTTTGTTGACTTATTTGCCGCGATTTCTTTACTATTTTGTATAAAAATATAATTATATAATTATGTAAATGTAAATGTGAATAAAAAAATAAAAAAATATTAATATATAAGAAATAAACATTAGCATGTATGAATAAATAAAAAACTAAACATACTAAAATTAATATAAACAATGCATAAAGATAAATAATACATGTAAACAAATAAATTGTTCAGGTATCAACAAACTGATACAAATTTTGAGAAAGTAACAATAAACAGTCATCCTAAAAGGTGAATAACTTGAATTTAATTATTTGGTATATTAACCTCTACTTCAAAAACAATCTTATCGTTTTCTTTAAAATCATGTAACCTTAAAAAATTCTTCCATCCCGCTCCAAATTTTGTTGATTTAATAGACACGTTTTCCTTTACTATTATATATAAAAATATAATTTATATATATTATAAATATTATATACATATGTGTAATTGTAAATGAAAAAAAAATTACAAATATATGAGAAATAATCATTAGCATATGCGAATAAATAAATAAAAAAACTAAACATACTAAAATTTGTAACATCCTTAATTTTTCCCATATATAATATAATAAAAGTAAAACAAGCAATATCTAATTACAAATAACATATACTACTTTCTCATATGTGTATCTCAAAACATATATATACATCTAAAGTTTTAACAACACAACAAAACATTCAAATAAAACACGATCATAAAACACGATCATCTCATCTGCTCCCATGTAAAACACGATCATCACAGATAAAGAAACAAACACAAACAAATAACAGGTAAGCTATCTATATAAAAAGTTTTGATATAATTTAAATTTCAAATTAATAAGCATAATTCATCAATTCTCATATGATTTCTCAAACCATCAGATGTCTATTACATTCATAAAATTATCTTTCATATGTCAGACTTTTACTGACTCACAACACACAACACATAGACACTTTACTCCCGGAAGACTCGTGTATTGAAATTAGCATCCAGAGACCTGCACCTGTCATACTACTGCTGTGAAACCCCACAGCCATGCACATAATTATCTCAATATCTCATCATCTCATCATCTTCATATGACAGGGTAAATCCATTTGACATGCTCTGATCAGTTCTTTCAAACCTCAGAATCAGCCAAATGGACCTCAATAACTTCATGTATTTGATTCCATTATATCAGTATAGTCAGGATCGTCTCATTCACAGGACACTCACAAATCAATACACCCTAATAACAAATTATAAAATACTACGTCTTGATCACACTTTAACCTCATTAAATACATCATTTAACATATCAATGCACCACTCAATCACTTCATATATATATATATATATATATATATATATATATATACTTTCTAAACAATCCAAATATATCTCAAACTTTACTTAAAACACATAATTAATTCCAAATATATGCTCTTTAAATCAATCATCATCTGAAATCACACAACCACTTCTCATCAAACATCTCACTTAAGTAATTCAACCAAAATATTCAAAAAGAATAGTTCAACTCATTCAAACACTTTCAATTCTCAATCACAACCATTCCAGTCAATATATTACTTTACTCTTTAAGAGACAATCCTGCAAGCAAAAACAATTAGAATTGGTGATCTTACTCTATCAGAGATTTTGATCGGGCAGTCTTGTAGTCTTTGCTGCCAGGAGTCTAATGACGTACTCGTCAAACAGATGAACGAGGAGGTCAGAATCTTAAAGAGAAGGAAGAGAAAGGAAAAAGGAAACTCTTAGAGAGATGGTGGTTATTTTAAAATGAAACCTGGATAACTGAATTTTCTATTTATATGTCATTTTCATTTTAATAATAAAATATTCAGGTATCATTTAAAATATATCACTTCTACTCTAAGCTTATTTTCTAGATCCTTACAAAATTAATATAAAAAATCCATGAAAATAAATAATACACATAAATAAATAATTTAAGTATAACAAAATGACAAAAAATTTGAGGAAAGTAAGTAACAATAAAGAGTTATGTCAAAAATGACTCATCCTAAAAGTCGAATAACCAAAATTTCATTATTTAGTATGTTAAAATCTGCTTCAAAAACAATATTATTGTCTTCTTCGAAGTCATTCAACATAAAATTATTTCATCCCGCTCCAAATTTTGTTGATTTATTTGGTGCATTTTCTTTCACTTTTCTGTATAAAAATATAATTTATATAATTATATATATATAATAAGAAAATAAAAATAAAATTACAATGTAAATATTAATATTAATATTAATATATAAGAAATAAACATGAGCATATTGAATAAGTAATTTTAGAAATTTTATTTATTTGAGATTATTATTTAAGTAGGGAATAAAATAATTTAGAATTTGTATTTATTTAGGATTTTAGAAAACCTAAAAAATTATTAATTTTAGATTTTTATCTAAGAATGACATTAAATAATGTAGGATATGGATTTATTAGAATTTGGATTAATTTAGAAATTTTATTCATTTTCAATTTTTATCTAAGCATGACATTACAAATTTTTTTATTTTTATTTATTTAGGATTTTGAAAACTTAAAAATTTTGTTTATTTTATATTTTATAATTTTTATTTATGTTGAATTTTGAAAACTGTAAAATATCATTTATTTTATATTTTTATTTAAGAAATAAAATAATTTATGATTTTGTATTTATTTAGGATTTTTAAAAACTTTTTGAAATTTTATTTATTTATGACATAAAATAACATGTGATTTATATTTATTTGGGATTTTGGATATTTTAGAAATTTTATTTATTTAAAATTTTCATTTAAGCAGGCATTAAATAATTTAGAATTATTATTTATTAATGTTTTGAAACTTTAGTATTTCATCCCAATATGAATCTGACATGGTTTGAAGAAGACCTGATATTAGAGAACCAAGAACATAAAAAAGATCTGGAGAAAATGAACCAAAAAATATTTTGGCAAACAATTTGAATATGTATGTTATGGATGCACCAAAAAATGAAAAGAAATGATAAAAGAATAACCTTTTCTTCAGAAAAGATAAAAGTTTGTAACTTTGATCATAAACCCTATGAACAACCAAAAAAGTAAGAAACAAAAATAAAACTGCAGAAAAAATAAGAAATAAATAACCAAGAACATAAAAAAGAACTAGAGAAAACGAACCAAAAAACATTTTGCAAACAATCTGAACAGTATGTTATGAATGCACCAAAAAATGAAAACAAATGACAAAAGAATCACCTTTTCTTTGAAAAAGATAAAAGTTCGCAACTTTGATTAGAAACCCTAAGAACAGCGATGGATTCCACTACCGGTTGTGGCACAGGCTAAAGAAATCAACAATATCAAGAACAATGGAGCAAAGAAACTGTAAAAAAGATGAAAAAAATCAGCATAAACATTAAAAGTAAAAACTTTGATAAGAAAACAAAAAAAAAATCATTTTTATGTTGCGAAAAGACATAAACAATAGAGAAGCAACAATATCAAGATTAGTGGAACAAAGAAACCGTAAAAGAGATGAAGAGAATGACAGAAATATCAAAAGCAAACAACTTTGATAAGAAAACCCCCAAAAAATTCATGTTTATGTTGCGAAAAAGTAACAAACATTAACATATCCATTGTAAAAAAAACATATCACCTAGGTGCTTGAACATACGATGGATTTCACTACCGGTTGTTGCACAGACTAAAGAAAGCAACAATATCAAGAACAATGGAGTAAATAAACCGTAAAAGAGATGAAAAGAATCAGCAGAAACATGAAAAACAAGAAACTTTGATAAGAAAACTCAAAAACAAAATATCATTTTTATGTTGCGAAAAAAGATAACAAACAGAGAAGCAATAATATCAATATTAGTGGAGCAAAGAAAACATAAAAGAGATTAAGAGAATGAAAGAAACATTAAAAGCAAGCAACTTCGATAAGAAACCCAAAAAAATATCATTTCTATGATGTGAAACAACGTAACAAACACAAGAAGCAATAATATCAAGAACAATGGAGCAAAGAAACTGTAAAAGAGAGGAAAAGAACCAACAGAAACATGAAAACACAAGAAGCTTTGATAAGTGGAGCAAAGAAAAAGTAAAAGAGATGAAGAGAATGATAGACAGATTAAAAGCAAGAAACTTTGATAAGAAACAAAAAAAATCATTTTATTCTCTGAAACAATGTAACAGACACAAGACACAGAAGCAACAATATTAAGAACAATGGAGCAAAGAAACCGTAAAAGAGAGGAAAAGAATCAGGAGAAACATTACAAGCAAAAAACTTTGATAAGAAAACCCAAAAAAAATTATCATTTTTATGTTGCGAAAAAAACATAACAAAAAGAGAAGCAACAATATCAAGATTAGTGGAGCAAAGAAACGTAAAAGAGATGAAAAGATTGGCAAAAACATTAAAAGCAAACAACTTTGATAAGAAACAAAAAAAAAATCATTTCTATGATGTGAAACAACGTAACAAACACATAAACAATAATATCAAGAACAATGGAGCAAAGAAATCATAAAAGAGAAAAAAAGAATCAATAGAAACATGAAAAGCAAGAAACTTTGATAAAGAAACCCAAAAGAAACATCATTTTCATGTTGCGAAAAAACATAACAAACAGATAAGCAACAATATCAAGATTAGTGGAGTAAATAAACCGTAAAAGAGATGACGAGAATGACAGAAACACTAAAAGCAAACAACTTTGATAAGAAAACACTAACACATACACTACAAAAAGGATAAGGTTTGATGGCCTGTGGTGTGATAATACAGAGGTGGTAAAGGATAAGGTTAGGAATTTTTTTAAAATCTCGGTTTGATGAAGTTGAGGGGGTTCCTATAAGGTTGGATAATGTTGCTTTCAGTTCAGTTTCTGGGGAGGAAAATAGAATGCTGGTAGAAGATATTTCTGAAGAAGAAGTTAAATTTGCAATATGGAGTTGTGAAAGCTCGAAGAGTCCCGGTCCTGACGGGTTTAACTTTGGTTTTTTAAAGTTTTGTTGGGAGATCTTTAGAGAGGATATTCTGAAGGCAGTGAATGAGTTTGCAGATAGAGGAAGTTGGCCCAGGGGGTCAAACGCGTCTTTCATCTGTTTGGTTCCCAAGATGGACAACCCGCAGCAGCTAAGCGACTTCAGACCTATTTCTTTGGTAGGTTGTTTATACAAAATTGTCTCGAAGGTTTTGTCTCTCCGGTTGAAGAAGGTGATGAGTAAGTTGATTGATCCCAAGCAATCAGCTTTCTTGGAAGGAAGGGACATATTGGATAGTGTGCTCGTGGCAAATGAGGTTTTAGAGGAGGTGAAGCGAAGGAAGAAGAGTTGTGTTTATTTTAAAGTTAATTACGAGAAGGCCTATGACTCTGTAAGCTGGGAGTTCTTATTCTACATGCTTGGAAGGCTAGGCTTCTGCGAAAAATGGATCAGATGGATTAAATCTTGTTTGGTTTCTTCCTCTGTGTCGGTGCTTGTAAATGAGAGTCCTACCTCAGAATTCTGTCCAAAGAGGGGTCTTCGTCAAGGTGACCCTCTTGCGCCTTTCTTGTTTCTCATTGTGACAGAAGGATTGGCAGGTGTTGTAAGGATAGCTGTAGAGAAGAATTTGGTGGAAAGTCTGGAGGTTGGGGCACAAAAGGTTAAGGTGAATATGCTTCAATAAGCGGATGATACTTTGTTTTTATGTGAAGCGAATTTTAAATCGGTCTGCAATCTGAAGGTTATTCTGCACTGTTTTGAATTAGCCTCTGGTTTGAAGGTTAATTTCTCAAAAAGTAGAATTGGAGGGGTGGGGGTTGATCATACTGTGATTCAGCAGTATGCTGCAATCCTTAATTGTGAATGATGAAAACTCCCTTCAAATATTTGGGGTTGCTCGTTGGGGGAGTCACAAGCGAGTCTCGTTTTGGGATGGTGTATTAGAAAGAGTTAAAAGCAGGTTGGGTAGATGGAAAGGCAGATTTCTCTCGTTGGCAGGGAGAGTGTGTCTTATTAAGTTGGTGCTTTCTGCCATTCCGTTGTTTTATTTATCCATGTACAAACTGCCTGTTGCTGTGTTAAAGGAGTTTGAAAAGGTACAAAGAAGGTTTTTGTGGGGATGGGGATATGAAGGAAGGAAAGTAGTGTGGGTCTCGTGGAGAAAGGTGTGCGAGCCTAGAGAAGCTGGTGGTCTTGGAATTTTGAATTTAAGGTTTTTCAATGCAGCACTGCTGGGAAAGTGGATTTGGCGTCTGGAGACTGAGAAGGATGGTCTGTGGAAAGAAATTCTTGAATCTAAATACGAAGGCTGGAGAAATTTGCAAGAACAAAGGAGTAATGATAAGGATTCCAACTGGTGGAGAGACTTGAAGGGGGTTTGGGGGATGGAGGATTGGGGTAAATCCTTTGAGAATTGTTGCGAGTGGAGAGTGGGAGACGGGAAGGATATTTTGTTTTGGAAAGATGTTTGGGTGGGCAACGAAGATTTGAAAAGTAAATTCCCAAGATTGTTCTCTTTGTGTGGTAATAAAGAAGGTAGTTTACAGTCTTGTGGGGAGTGGGTTAATGATAGATGGGAGTGGAAGTTAATTTGGAGGGGAGGTCTGTTTGATCGGAAAATATGCCAGGAAGTCCAGTTGTTACAAGAAGTGCATGGAAAGACCCATATCTTGAATTCTGCAAATAGTCGAGTTTGGAAGGCTGGTAAGGATAGTGGTTTCTCGGTAAAATCTGCCTATGATCTTTTAAGAGGCCCTGTTGAGGAAAAAAGTGTGTTTGTCTTCCTCTGGAAAACTACTGCTTTGCCCTCAGCACAGATTATCGCTTGGAGGTGTTGATTAAGTCGATTGCCACAAAAGCTAACTTGGAGAGGCGTGGGATTTTGGTGGATACCAATCTACGTAGTTTTTGCAGGATGGCTGTGGAGTCGACAAAACACATGTTTTTTTATTGCAGGATTGTTTGGTTAGTCTGGAATCAGTGCTATACATGGTTAGGGATTGCGTTGGTTGACGATGTTGTCCCAACAACTCACTTCTTGCATTTTATTTTGCTAAATGCTCCTGTCCAGGTTAATGTAGTTTGGAATTGTGTTTGGATAGCTATAGTTAGTGAATTATGGAAGCACAGGAATAAACATATTTTCCAAGGAGGGGTGATCGATCCTTCGAAAGTGTTCACTTTGGCACAATTAAAGACTTGGTCTTGGGTAACTTCTAAAACTGTTTCTGTTAGTTTTACTTACTCTGAGTGGTGCATTGATCCTAAGGCTTGTATGTTTTCAATAAAGTGAGCTTTTATAAGAGTTACCCCTTCGTTTGGGTTGTTTGTTGTTCTAAGTTTCTGTTGTTCTTTTTGCCTTTTGTTGTGGTTGCAAAAAGATTGGATTGGGTTTGGTTTTGAGTTTGTACGGGTTAGATTTGAATTTGTACGAGTTAGTTTTGAATTGGTACGGGTTAGTCTTGAAAGTGAACGGGCTGTACGGGTTTTTAGTGGTAGATTTGTTTGTCTCTCTCTATTTGTTGGTTTGGGAGATCAGAGAAATTGTCTCATTTTTTAGGTATGTATAAGGGTTGAACCACTCCTTAAGTGGTTCCGGTTATTCAATCCTTTTTGCTAATAAAAAAAAAACATACACGGCAAAAAAAATATACGATGGATTCCACTACCGGTTGTTGCACAAACTAAAGAAAGCCCAAATCAAATGAAAGAGTATAAAGCAAATTCAAAGAAGAAGAAATCCAAGAAATGAATGAGAGAAACCAAAAGACAACGAAATAAAAGAAAGAGAAAACGCGAGGTCGAGAAATTAAAGAAAGAAAAACGATGAATGAAAGTATTTAAAGAACGGTGTATTTAAAGAAATTGTGTTTTGCACACGTGTAAGCTCTACAGCATGCTATTCAGCACTTCCAAAATGAGTTTTAGATTACTATTTTGAGTTAAAATTTGAATTTTTTTTTTTATAACTTATCTTGGGAGTGCCTTTCATTTGTATTATAAGTTGATTATAGGTTGATTTGTATTATAGGTTGATTATTTAGCATTTTGCTAAAGCTGGATTGGTACGTAGTCGTTCGTGTATTATGATGAACTGCTTCTTAGCAAGCAAAATGATATGAAAAACAGTAATACTATTTATACATTAAATTTTAATTATAATTTATGCAATTTTTATTTTCATTTTTATCACTCATCACTCCATTTGTCACGTATTTCACTCTTTTTTATTATATTTTTTCTACATAATGTGCATTGCAGAATCAATGATGAAACTATTTTACAAATATATGATGTTTTTTCGATTCTGAAAATATATAATATTTAACCGTACTTGTTTGCATCAGCTTTATAATTGTGATGGAAATTAAATGTAGGATGATTAACAGAGAACAAGACACGACGGAAGCAGTTAGGGAATTGACTATCTATTTATTGCATTTAGAGAAACAATTGATTGGGGAAAAGAAGTACATTCATTTTACAATAAGGACCATGCCTCTAAAACATCGTATTCTAGGTACATTTGCGGCATGTCCAGGCACATTTTTTTCATGGAGGAAGAAAATGTAAGAAAAATAAATTAAGTATTTCATAAACTAAGTTTAATTTATATACAAGTTAAAAAGCAGAATTTAGAAAAATTATAAAGAAAATTTTATAAATTAACTTATGAATAATTTAATTTTAGGCTTTATTTAGATTTGAAGATGGGTTTGAGGGAGTGAATTTAAGGTGAAAGTAAGATTTTTAGATTAATGATTTGTTTGGACTAAAGAGTTGTAGAAAATTATTAATTTAAAAAAAAGTGTAAGAAAAATAAGATTATTTGAATTAAAATAAATAAAGTGAAAAGTTATTTTTTTTAAATGACTTAAGGTATGATTGAAATGTATTTTTTTAATTGGTGATTAATTAGATTTGATTGGTATCTCAACATACATGCATGATTCATTAAATTATCTATTAGCTCTTTCTATTACAAAATTTTAATCTTCTACTTCTATTGATATCTCAGTACTTATTTTAATTATAATTTTTCATTTATGCTTAGTAAAAAATTAAAGTTGTGTAGTGTATTAAGTTATTAAGTTAGGAATAATTCCATTTTATTTATAAAAAAGTTCATTAATTAGACTTAATGTCAATCACTATACTTAATTATTTTACATATTATTTTTTAAAAGGTAACTATTACAGCAACGTGTTAAAGTTCCAAGGGCTTAAAAACTTTTAAAAATTATCAATGGAGACTACCCTTTTTTTATTAAAAAATGTTAATTACTTTGTCACTGAAAAACCAAAAGTGAATATTTTTCATATGTGGTAACATGTTTATTTTTAACCTGAAACAAATTAAATCTCACTTAAACTCAATAAAATTCTTCTAAACACCAAATTGACTTCTAATAAAAAAAATATCAAATGATATAGAGTAAACTTTATGGTCAGACATTACTCTTCCTTCAACCTCTTATTATTGAACTAAATATTGAGAAACAACATATGATGTTTGTGCTACATTGTTGAACTCTAACAGTAAAGACTTCGTAAGAGAGCTCACCCTCTGGGCCCTCTTCCTTCCTGGGGTGGAACCAAATAAAGAAAAAACAAATTTTATCACATGTAAGATAAGTTTATTGGTAATGTATGAGTCTAGTGTTGCACATGGGTGCATTGAGCCTTCTACTGCTGAATTTTTTACAATAAAAGTGCTATTTTTTAATGCTTTGTTATATCAGATCCTTGCTATATATGAAGTAAATTATTTTCCTTTCTCTCATCAGGTTTGTGTGTAATTGAACGTTCAGGTCATGCGTTCCAATCATGATGATGAACATACTTTCAAGGAGTTTAACCCAGTGCAGTGGACATTTGACAATCCACCCCGGGTGAGGTTTTGACATTTTTGCTGCAGAATTTCTGTGCATTAAAAAGAGTATCTCTGAAAGGAAGCTGGACTATCATTATTTAGAATTTCTTTGGAAGGAGTGTATATCACTGTTCAAAGATAAATTTTGTCATTGGATTTGTAACTTTTACATGCATTGTTATTTGCACTTTGTCTTCTTTTCAGATTCTTGTACCAATTGCTAATGGTTCAGAGGAAATGGAAGCTGTGATCATCATTGATATGCTGCGAAGAGCAAAGGCAAATGTTGTGGTTGCTTCTGTTGAGGATAAACTTGACGAAGCAGCCAAACTTTCATATGACCTTATTGTGTTACCTGTAAGGTGGCTTCTTATTTTTGTCGAAGTATTGAATTAGTACATAACATTTAGTTTGCGATATATTCAATTTTCTACAGGGTGGACTTGGTGGTGCACAAACATTTCCCAACTCAGAAACCTTGGTGAATTTGCTGAAAAAACAAAGAGAATCAAACAAATATTATGGAGCAATTTGTGCATCCCCGGCCTGTCTTGGAGCCCCATGGTTTGCTTAAGGTATTTGTTTTCTGGGTCAGTCTGTGATCATAAGCATGATTCAGTAAAATGACAATAATATACGTGCAATTCTCTTAGTTGCATTTGGTTTGGTTTTCCGTAATTAACTTGGCCACTTGGCCTGCAACAATCAGCAAGGTTTAGAAAGGCATGCATGACAAGCTGCACATAATGTTCAAGTGCATTGAGACACTCTGTGTTGCTAATTCCCCTACGGAGTCTTCATTCTAATTATTTTGTGGTGTTATAAAATGCTTGCTTGGCCTAAATATTTCTTTAAACTTTATTTCCAATCTATGCTTTTCCGATTGCACCATGGTGTTAATTTGAGACATGGTTCTTTATTTTCTTCAATACAGGGTAAAAAGGCCACTGCCTTTCCTGCAATGTGCAACAAGTTATCTGATCAGAGTGAAGTAGAAAATAGGGTGGTAGTTGATGGGAATCTCATTACCAGTAGAGGCCCAGGAACCTCCATTGAGTTTGCATTAGCTATTGTGGAGAAGCTGTTAGGACGCAAGTTAGCCCTAGAACTTGCAAAGGCAGTAGTGTTCGGGCGCCCGTAGGATTTTTGAATGCCAAGTTTTTTGTACCGATGCATTATTATATATTTGTGTTGATTATTTGTCGTTGGCTTGTACGCAAGATAAGTGGTTGTTGGTAACTTTGATTACTCTTTGATAGTTGCTTTTCATATGTTGTGGAATCTAAATTACTTAAAAGAAAAAATATATTTTGACAACCCTTAGATCAACCCTCTCACTCCACACTTAACCCGCGCCAATTACGAATTATGGGGAGCCGAGTGTCTCACGGGCCGAGATAAACACAGAAACCCTAAACCCTTTTCATTTCTCTTCTCTTCTTCTCAAACCCTAAACCTACCAATCTTTCCAACCATGGCCACTCAGATCATCTATCGAGTCTTCCCCAAAACCCTAACCCTAGTGCCCTTCCACTCCCGCTCCCTCACCTCCCCTCCTCCCTCCTCTCTCTCCGCCCTCTCCTTCCTCCGCCGCATCTCCGTCGCCGCCAATCCCTCTCTCTGCCGCCTCCTCCTTCCCACCACCCCCTCCCTCCGCGCCCTATGCACACGCGCCACCACCTCTTCCCTCAACGACCCCAACCCTAACTTGTCCAACCGTCCCCCCAAAGAAACCATGGAGTTCGATGTATTCGAATTCAAACACTGGCTCGTCGTCATCAAGAAGCCTGAAGATTACTCAACTCGCGACGAAATCATCAATTTTTACATCAAAACCTTGTCCAAGGTTCTCGGAAGGTAACAACAACAGCACCAATAATCCCTCTTGTTCCTTATTTCTGTTTTATCTGTATTTTATGTGTTTTACTACTCGGTGCAAATTTTTATTACATTGGATTGTCTTTTTTTTTTTTTTTTTTTGATCGGCAGGATTGTCCTAATATAATATGAAGAAAAAAAAGGTACCTCTTTGCTTGGTGAGTATGATAAATAGCTTGATTTAAGTTTTTATTTTTTTATAATTAACAGAATGAGTATTTTTATGATAATATGAATATTTTCTTAATATTAATAAGGTGATGAGGTTGAAGATATGCATTTCGTACGTGGTTTCTTGTTTTTGGGCTGACTATTTCGAGTGTTTAGTTTTGATTTTTATAGTGAAGAGGAAGCTAGGATGAAGATATATTCGGTTTCCACCAGTGATTATTTTGCGTTTGGGCCGCTTGTAATAACAAAATATTTTCCTTTCAAGATTGAAGGTATATGTGGTTTTGAACCTTCAGGGTTTTGTTTGTATTTTATGCTGGTGGGGATTTCTTATACAGGGTTCTGTATTTGGTATTGCAGAATTGCCTGGAGTTCGGTACGTGCTTCCTGATTCGTATTTGAAGGTTAAGGAAAAGGATTATGGAGGTAAACTCTGTTGTTCTGTTGTCTGCCTCTTTGTGTGCATTTGATTTGATGTTTGAATTATGGTTGTTGTGCCTTTAGTTCCATGAACGTTTTTTTATAACATAAGCGTAGCGTGGCATGTTATGACTGTTAGGATGTTTCATAGTGGTTTATGATTTAAATTCCTGCCTCGGAGCCACAAATGCCATAACCATGCACTCTGTGAACTTTTTTCTTTTCCCGATCAGGTGAGCCCTTTGAGTGAAGGAAGAATGTTGTGAACAGAGACATGCAGGGTAGGCCTCCTATTCCAAATCCTGGTCCTGTTTCCAGTGATGCTCCGCCAAGCAATGCAGGTGGATATGTCCCTCCCGGCAACCAAGGTGGATGCGCCCCACCAAATGCAGGTGGATATGCTCCTTCCAATGCTGAACGTGGTTACCCTCTTCCTCCTAACATGGGTGGTTAAATAATGGTTTGGGGTGAAATAGTAGAAGATAAGTTTTTAGATATTGAGCTACAAGATGTACACTCAAGTGATATGATATATATTTTAAACAAGAGCTAGTAGTTTGAAGGACAAAGAAATTGAGGTTGAACAACTCCTTCTCCTCTAAATAACAACTTGGTTACTTAAGTGATAACTTAGTCATTCAAGTGAGTTGTGACCTCATAGGTTCCTAAAACATGTGAGACCATGCAACTATTTTTTAATGCTTAAGAGATAGTAAAGTTGTGTACCTTATGCTCATGAAACTTGATGTACTAATGAAACAAGTGTATCAATCAAGCATTGTAAGGACACTCAAGCAATTAGTGCTTAAGTGTAGAAAAGATATTTGAGCGAGGAAGAGGTTTAATTCTACTATTTGGATGTCACACTCAAGTAATGTGAGACCATTAAAGGAAGAGAGTTCTTTTTTAGTTTATAGGAAACAAAAATTCAAGTGAGAAGAACTCTCTCAAACAACACTTAGTTGTAATAATGGTGATGGTCATATTTAATATGATCATTGGTGTGATATGTATATGTATATGCAACAAGATCGTCATAAATTGCAACTGTTTCCTCAAAGTGTACTCTCATCATAATATCTTTTCGAATTTATACCGAACACGGTTACTTTTTCAGTGTAAAAGTACATCAATACAGTGATCCTAAACCGTATTTTTAATTAATTTTAATGAAAAATTTATTATAAATTACTATATCATTTAATTTCTGTAATATAAAAAAAATTATATAAATCAAACAACATGTAAATATAAACAAACAAAATAAACAATAACGTAAAATTAATAAACTATCATAACAAATATAACTATACAAATATTCAAATTTCATATATTTATGTCAAATGTATAAAAAAAAAACCTAAAAATTTAAAAATTTTATTTCATTTATGTCTAAATTTTTACTATTTATTTTAATTACTATATCATTTTGTATAATGTTTTTAATTATAACATTAACAATTTATGTCAAATAAAATTAAAAAACCCTAAACATTAGAAATTATTATTTTTCATTCTGTCAAAATTTTATTTATAAATAAAAAATTCATTTTTTTAAAAAAAATTCAAATTTAAAAAAATAAAAGTCAAAATCATATTTCTACTCTAAACTTTTACTGCTTTTCTTAATTACTACAACATTTTTATAATATTTTTAATTATAACATTAATAAATTATGTTAAATCTACAAAAATGAAAACCCTAAATATTATAAATTTTGAATTCCATTCTCTCAAAAATATTTTTTTTTAAATATTTTTTATAAACAATTCAATTTTAAATAAATAATTACTTTCTACATTTATTATTAAAATATCATATTTCTTCTCAAAAGTTTTACTGGTTTTTTTAATTAATAAAATATTTTTTATAAAGTTTTTAATTATAACATTAACAATTTATGTAAGATAAAAAAAAACCCTACAAATTACAAATTTCTATTTCCACTTGTAAAAATATTCATTTTAAATAAATAAATTTTTTTCTTATAAACAATTAAACCTTATAACAAAAATTACTAAAACATTCCTTTTTAATGTTTTTCATGATAACATTAATAATTTATGTGAAATCTAAAAAAATATTAACTAAACATTATCAAATTTTGTTTCCATTCTGTAAAAATATTATTTACAAATAAAAAACTATTTCTTATAAACAATTTAATTTTTAAAAATTAATAACTATCTACATTTATTATTACAAATTCAAGTTTCTTCTCTAAACTTTTTCTGCCTCTTTAAATTACTATAACATTTTTTATAACATTTAATTCTAACATCAATAATTTATGTAAAATAAAAAATAACCCTACATAATACAAATATTTATTTTAAATAAATAAATTTATTCTCTTATAAACAATTAATTTTTTTTTAAATAACTATGTACATTTATTATTAAAAATATAAACAATATTTATCTAAACTTTTTCAGTTTTCTTTAATTACTACAACATTTTTTTAATTGTTTTAATTATAACATTAATTTATGTTAAATATAAAAAAAAAACCTAAACTTTACAAATTTCTATTTCTATTATGTAAATCATTAATTTTATACAAATAAATATTTTTCTTAAATGTTAAAAAATAAATAACTATATACAAAAATTAAAAAATAAATCAAATAAAGGAATTAGAAACAACATTAATTTTCTAACTCATTAACATAATTAACTAAACTAAACCCTAAACAAATTATATTACAAAACAATAATCATCCAAAAAAAAATATAAAGCAAAAATTAAAAACAAAAAAGTTAACATAAAAAATTTAAAAACCTGAAGAACAGAACAATAGGGACGAAGAACACACCAGGAGAGTGCCTGAAAATTAAGCAACCCAAAAAATTTCACAAAACTCACAAAAAATTAGAACATAATCGATTATCCCATCAGTTACAAACAAAGGATAATCGATTATCCAAAAAAATCAAACATAACCGATTATTGAACAAGGCAAAAAACAGGCTTATTCGATTATCAAAAGCCATAATCGATTATCACCATTTATGAACGCTTAAGATAATCGATCATGTCTTGAATTTTTAACACATAATCGATTATTTTGGCTTTGCATAATCGATTATCAACTCCATAATCAACTATGTGGCTAGTGCTTTTTCAGCCATAATCGATTTAGCACCATTGAAGCAAAGGCATATGCTCACCTAAGATGAACCAAGCACAACGTTAGTGAACCCCTACCACACACTCTGATGCCTTACTAATCTCTCCAACCCTAGTAGAACTCAATACATATGAGGACAAGCTTCGGTTTCTTTGACCAGTGAAACAACCATGCATGGTTTTATATACTGAACAACCAACTTAATGCACACCTACTCCTCACCCATTGCATTCATAGCTTTCAGAGCCTTCAATGGTCAAACGATTCCTGAGCCAAGTCAGGAATCTCACGCTTTGATGTGGCATGCATGCAGGGGGCAATGGTTTGTCCTGGAATGGAGAGGAGAAAAGCAAGGGCACAAGGGTAACTTCCTAGCTGTGATGTGGCACTCGCTCTAATGATCCCTACTTTCTCTTCATCTTGGAGAAGAGCCTAAACCCACTCCACTTTCTCCGCAGTTCCTCCCTCACCCGCATTGAACGCTGGAAGCAAACGGGGTGGTACTGAGACTTTTTTCGTCGACAACAGTGCCACCCCCAGAACCAAACATGGCCTTAATGTGTGTTTGGATTGGGGAATGGATGTGTGAGGATTTGAGGGAGTGAATGTGTGAGGATGTGAGAAGAAACAACTTTATCCTTGCCTATTAAATTTTTTTAATAATGAAATGAGTTATTTTTGTTTAAAAATAAACAACTTTCAATATTTTGTAAATTTAAAAATTAAAATTTAAAAATAAATATATATTAAATATAAATAGATATAATTTAAAAATTATAATTAGAAAAAAAATGTATTCAACAAATTAAATAAAAATAAAACTTAAAATAATTTCTTAAAATATTAAACATGCATTATAAAATTAGAAAATAAATTAGATCTTATATAAATAAAAGATAATATTTTTTATTATTAAAAACCATATAGTAATAAAAAATAAAAAAATATAAGGTAATTAACAATAGAAAATAATTTCATAAAAAACTATCATCAAATAAATCACAAACTCATAAACATAATAATTATAAAAAAAATATTATAAACACAGCAAAAAATTAAATAAAAAGATAACTTCAAATAATTTTTTAAAATATTAAATATATACTATAAAATTAGAAAAAAAAATCACATCTTATATAAATAAAAAATTCTGTTTTTTAATATTAATGAGGATAAAATCGGAAATAACACATGCTGATGTGACTTTCCCTCTACATCTTTTCATCTTGAGAGGAGATGATATTTACTGTTCACAGATATATTCTTTCCTCCTCTTCCGTGCAAAACCCTGTATCCAAACCATTGATATCCTCACACTTCTTTCCTTACAAACCGTACATTCATGAAAGCAAACAAAACCTTATATTTCAAAATTGTACAATTAATTAATATTTTTTAAAACAAACTAGTTTATGATATTTTAGTATATGTTTGTTGTAGATTTAGGTATAAAGTTTGTATATGTCTTAATGTAGGATCATGTCTCTTACTAATAACAATAGAAGTTGGATAACTTAAGAATTTATTTAGTGTTTGAAACCTAAGAATAAACAAATATCAATTAATATATTTTAGTATAAAAATATATTAATATAAATATTAAAGTAACATGTAAATGTTAAACATTAAAATATTTTCTGGACGAAGGTGTCTTCTCGGATAATGAGTGAATTTTTTAAAAAAAGTGTGGGTAATCATAATTAGAATAATTATTTCTTATCATAATATTTTCTTCCTAAGAAGATTCACTCAACAAGGTACAAGAATAAATAAGATTCAGCCAATATGTGCTTGAACTTGAGGTTTCACAATAATATTAAATGCCATGTTATTTTTCTTAGTGAGACATTTTATTATTGAGCAAAAGTTCAATTTATGAACTAACAAAAAGACAAATTTATGATTATGCTGTACATTTACTGATGGGTGATAGAAAGAAACATTGAAAAGCATATCTTGGACGTCAAGGATTCAAGAGAGTTTCCATCTTCTTGCTTATAGTTTTTTTAATATTTGTTCTTTTCACCAAAGACCCTATACTAGTTAATCATTCATTTCATTGAGATTAAATGTAATAAATGTTTTCTATACATAGTTTCTCTATATCTAGAAGTATGAACATTTGACACTCATCTATATCTAGAAGTAACCTGCTTACAAATAACTAATTTAGAAGACTGTCTTTAAAGTTAAAGTGGCTCATTAGTAATTAAAGGTGAAATTATTTGAATGTCTGGACTTGACATATAATATGTATACTATATCAGATTTGAATATAAAAACTAAGAAAAAAAATATAGTTAAAATTATCGATATCTATTTGGTATACATGACGAAATACGAACATAAATAACAAATGAAAAAAAATAATATGAGGAATATAACAATAATTACGTTGCACTGTCTTATTCTGTTAAACATTTGATAACGTGACTGTTTGAAAAACAAAGGAAAATTGTGCGGGATAATTTATCTGAGCAATTATATTTTGCAATTAAGAAAGAAAGAGAAAAATAATATAATACAAAACAAGATTAAAACATAAGTTTAATTAAAGTCAACTTACAATTTCATTACTACAAATTAAACTAAATAGAAATGAATAATGCAAATGGGGAGTTGCTTAAAAACTGTTAGAAAGTTATGTAACAGAGAGAGAAAAAATAGAAATCTGACATCACTGTGTCCAAAATTAGAGAGGTGAATGTGGTTTTGGATTTGGATCTGGTCTATTACTGTGAGTTATTAATTCAGAAGTGGTAACGGAGCTTAGAGTCTTAACCTCTAATCTCAAAATGTCACTCACTTTGCAAACTCCGTCCTCTACAACGCTCTCTCCTGCAACATCCATTCACTCAACAACAACAAGATCCACTTTCTCCTTCTCGCCTCGTTCCACGCTTTCCCCAAAAACCCTCCATTTCAATTACCACAGGTCCCTCCCTCGAACTCGCGCTTCTGCTTCCTCTATCAATATCGGTAATTCATAATTTCACCATATTATATACATTAGTAGTTATGCTATCTTCATTCCTTCATTTCGCGCTTTCCTTTTCTCTCCAATGTCGCAATTTATGTTGCAGCTTCCACCACTGAACTCGATGCTGTGTCCGCCTTCAGCGAGATCGTCCCCGACACCGTCGTTTTCGATGATTTCGAAAAGTAACGTCGATTTATTCTCTCTGCTTTTTTCCTATGGAATTTCAATGAGTTTTGATGTGATGGTTAATTAATGAGCGTATACGCTGCTGCAGATTTCCTCCAACTGCTGCTACTGTCAGT